>NC_068398.1:54946696-54964514 GCF_023724105.1 Carassius gibelio
GAGCAGGGCAATCTGTCACACCCCAGGACTGGTTTCATTCCCCATGTGCTCTGTGTGACCTAGTTTTGTCTCCCCTTGATTGTCAGAATCAGAATGAGCTTTATTGCCAGGTATGTTTACACAAACGAGGAATTTGTTTTCGTGACAGAAGCTTCCGCAGTGCAACAAAATGACAGCGACAGAAAAAAAACACAGATAATAAAATATTAATAAATAAAACAAGTAAGTAAGGAATAAGAATATACAAATTGACAATTGTATGTGCAGGTATATTACAAAATAAGTTTTGTATATTCAGGTATATTATGTGCAAATTTAAAGTGTAGACTAAGTATGTGTGTTAGATAAATAAGTGTATGAATGTGTAAATAGTGTTGTGTCTTCCACAGTTATTGTCAAATTTTCATGAGATGGATTGCCTGGGGGAAGAAACTGTTCCTGTGTCTGGCCATTCTGATGCTCAGAGCTCTGTAGCGTCGACCAGACAACAACAGTTCAGAGAGAGAGTGTGCTGGATGTGAGCTGTCCAGAGTGATTTTACTAGCCCTTTTGCTCACTCTGGATGAGTATAGTTCTTGGAGAGAAGGGAGGGTTGTACCAATGATTTGCTCAGCATTCCGGACAACCTTCTGTAGTCTTCCGAGGGCAGATCTGGTAGGTGAGCTGAACCAGACAGTTACTGAAGTGCAGAGGATGGATTCAATGATGGCGTAGTAGAACTGTTTCAGCAGCTCCTGTGGCAGGTTGAATTTCCTCAGCTGGCAAAGGAAGTACAACCTCTGATGGAGCTTTTCATAGGAGTCAATGTGAGTGTCCCACTTTAGGTCCTGAGAGATGGTTGTATCCAGGAACCTGAATGACTCCACTGCAGTCACAGTGCTGTCCATGATGGTGAGTGGGGGGAGAGCAGTGGGGCTGAATTCCACGATCATCTCCACTGTTTTGAGTGTGTTGAGCTCCAGGTTTTTGAGATTGCACCAGACAGTCAGCTCTTTAACCTCCATCCTGGATGAGGAGTGCAGTCGTTGGTGTACAGGGGGAAGAGCAGTGTGGGAGAGAACGCAGCCCTGAGGAGCTCCAGTGCTGATTGTACAGGTGCTGGATGTGTATTTTCCCATCCTCACTAACTGCTGCCTGTCTGTCAGGAAGCTGTTGATCCACTGACAGACGAAGGTGGGCACAGAGAGCTGAGTTTGTTTGGGCAGAAGGAGGGTTGGAATGATAGTGTTAAAGGCTGAACTGAAGTCCACAAACAGGATCCTCACATAAGTCTCTGGTCTGTCTAGATACTGCAGAACATAATGCAGTCCAGTGATGACTGCATTGTCTACAGACCAGTTTGCTCTGTAGGCAAACTAAAGAGGATCCATTAAAGGTCCAGTAATGTCCTACAGGTTGGCCAACATCAGTTTTTCAAATGACTTCATGACCACAGATGTAAGAGCTCATCCAGATCGGTGGCAGCAACTTCAAAAGCACTCCAGTCAGTGATGTCAAAACAAGCTTGTAATACTGCTCTGCTTCATTAGTCCATCTTTTTATGGTCCTTAATACAGGTCTAGCTGATTTCAGTTTCTGCCTGTAGGCCGGTATTAAGATGAACCAAACAGTGATCAGAGCTGCCCGTGGGACAGAGTGATATGCATTCTTTATTGTGGTCTAACAGGGATCCAATATATTACTGTCTCTGGTGGGACATGTGGTGTGCTGTCTGTATTTTGGGAGTTCACGGGAGAGATTTAAACAGAGTCCGTGTGTTGTTGTTCTGTCTCTGTGATCTGATCAGCGAGTTTCTGAGTTGAGCTCACGTGCATTTGCAGAGAAATGAAAACACTCACAAGAATGACCGAGTGAAACTCCCACGATGAACAGAATAGTTAGCAGTTAATGAAGAGCAATTCTAGATCTGAACAGCACATCTTCTTCATCTATACACCACCTTTCGTTGATGTGAAAGTATGTCCCACCGCCGCGTGATTCCCCTGTTGATTCTGCGCTGCGGTCCGCTCTGAACAGATGAAAGCCCATCAGATGGAGCGTGCTGTCTGGAATGGCCTCGTTTAGCCAAGTTTCCATGAAACACATAGCAGCAGAGTGTGAGAATTCCTTATTTGCCTGGTAAAACAGAAGGAATTCGTCCGTTTTGTTGGGTAGAGATGGATGGATGCTAGGCAATGGCATTCGGAATCCGCGCTTTTCAGCTACTATGCCGCCAACTACTATGTCCAGCAAAACATCAGAATAGCAATTAGTCTCAGAAGTGAGATGTATTTTCTTGCAGTTGAATCCTATAAAACCACATTAAATGCACATACAGAAATCAAGAAACAAAATAAAAGTTGAATTTTATAACAATTAATTTTATTCTTGACCTTCCGCGTTTGATTTCCAAACTGGAATAGCTTTTTGATTCCAAACACTCTTACTATAAAAAATTACATTCTTGCATGCAAAAGACCTGTATGGTAACTAGGGGACTATGTAAAATATTTTGTCAGCTTACTAGGTTTATCATTTGTCTTTTTATTTTTTGATAATGTCGATAATTGTCTGTTACCTGACTGTTGACATCGACATCATGATACTTATGAGATGTCGTCAATAAATGATAATATGTCATATCACCCGTAGGGCTGGGTATCAACTCAGATGTCCTGATTCAATTTGATTTCAATTAGCAAGCTCTCGTTTCGTTTCGATTCAACTCGTTTCAATTTTTTTTTATTACATTCAGTGAATTCACCTAAAGGATTATTAGGAACACCATACTAATACTGTGTTTTACCCACTTTCGCCTTCAGAACTGCCTTAATTCTACGTGGCATTGATTTAACAAGGTGCTGAAAGTCTTCTTCAGAAATGTGGGCCAATATTATTAGGATAGCATCTTGCAGTTGATGGAGATTTGTAGGATGCACATCCAGGGCACGAAGCTCTCATTCCACCACATGCCAGAGATGCTCTATTGGGTTGAGACTGGTGACTGTGTGGGCCATTTTAGTACAGTGAACTCATTGTCATGTTCAAGAAACCAATTGAAATGATTTGAGCTTTGTAAAATGGTGCATTATCCTGCTGGAAGTAGCCATCAAAGGATGGGTACATGGTGGTCATAAAGGGATGGACATGGTCAGAAACAATGCTCAGGTAGGCCGTGGCATTTAAACGATGCCCAATTGGCACTAAGGGGCCTAAAGTGTGCCAAGAAAACATCCCCCACACCATTACACCACCACCACCAGCCTGCAAAGTGGTAACAAGGCATGATGGATCCATGTTCTCATTCTGTTTACGCCAAATTCTGACCATCTGAATGTCTCAACAGAAATCGAGACTCATCAGACCAGGCAACATTTTTCCAGTCTTCAGCTGTCCAATTTTGGTGAGCTCGTGCAAATTGTAGCCACTTTTTCCTATTTGTAGGGGAGATGTGTGGTACCCGGTGGGGTCTTCTGCTGTTGTAGCCCATCCGCCTCAAGGTTGTGCGTGTTGTGGCTTCACAAATGCTTTGCTGCATACCTCGGTTGTAACGAGTGGTTATTTCAGTCAAAGCTGCTCTTCTATCAGCTTAAATCAGTCGGCCCGTTCTCCTCTGAACCTCTAGCATCAACAAGGCATTTAAGCCCACAGGACTGCCGCATACTGGATGTTTTTCCCTTTTCACACCATTCTTTGTAAACCCTAGAAATGGTTGTGCATGAAAATCCCCGTAACTGAGCAGATTGTGAAATACTCAGACCGGCCTGTCTGGCACCAACAACCATGCCAGGCTCAAAATTGCTTAAATCAACTTTATTTCCCACTCTGACATTCGGTTTGGAGTTCAGGAGATTGTTTTGACCAGGATCACACCCCTAAATGCATTGAAGCAACTGCCATGTGATTGGTTGATTAGATAATTGCACTAATGAGAAATTGAACAGGTGTTCCTAATAATCCTTTAGGTAGGTGTAGTTTCAAAACAAATGCTATTAATATTTTTTAAAAATTAACAGTAAACATCAGTTTACAAATGGCAAATTAGTAAAAAGATATTAAGGAGGACTATAGGAGGACTTTGTTCACCCCCCAGAGCTGTGTGAGACACTTTTTAGTAAGGATAGGTGCTTTTTATCTTTTACTGATGCACTGCAGCACCCACTAACACCCACCATTAAACATCTTGAAAGATCAAAGACAATTTTTTATATAATTCCGACTGGATTCGTCTAAAATAAGAAATTCATATACACCAAGTGTAAGGGAAACAGGTCAATTTAGCTCAAAGGGAATCATTTAAGATTTTAAAGGGAATTTGAACAGAATCACTGTTTCACGGCTGTTCACGGAGACGCGCCTGCGGTTCAGTGAACGAGCCGTTTAACATCAAATCTGCGCTGGATACTAATATCCAAACTATAGTGAAAACACTATCAATTAGCACAGTAACAAGATCGGCAGTTTAAGACATTAACTTGTAAGCACAAAACACAAGATACTTCTCTTTTCAATATGAATAAGGCTTTATTAGATAAATCTAAGACATATAAACTAATCTTACACATAAACGCACGCACACACACATTCACACAAGTTGCAGGAAGGTCGAAAGTTAGGGAAAGATGAGTTTAAGAGAATGGAAATATGGAATCCCAAGTTAACAGCAATACGTTAAATTGCATAAACATGAACAACCATCAATCACGTAATTAGCGCTCGCATTGTATATTAGATACACCAGTTATATTAGATACACCAGTAAAGGTCACAGTCTGGAGGTAAAGTTACTTGCATCTCCTGTGAAGAAGGAGCCTCGGTGAAAGGGCTATCCCAAGGTCGTTGATTGGCTGGAAGTTCAGTCTCTGAAGTGACGTCTTGGGAAGCCCGTGGTTGTTGGGCGTTGGCTGAAAGTGCAGAGTCGTGTTCGCTGGTTGAAGTTGAATGGATGTTACAAAACTTAACTCAGAACACGAAACTGAAAAGAAAAGAAATAAAGTTTGACGAGACTAGGTTGTGTTCCTTCTCATAGTAGCAGCAGGCAGGCACGCTGGAGCCGCGCTCAAAGAACAATGATGACTAACCGCATGGCTAGATGCTACAAGCTAAAGCTATGTAGCAATGCTACAAGCTGAAAGCTAAGAGCAGGCATGACTAATAGCATGACTGATAGCACGAGCAAGGCTGGAACTAAAAGCAGACATGGCTAATAGCAGCAGCTAGGGACTAAAAGCAGACTAAAAGCAAAGCATGACTGATAGCACAAGCAATGCTAGAACTAAAAGCAGACTAAAAGCGAAATTACATCGTGTCCAAAGCATTTAACTTCCTTGTTGGCCACCCCTCAAATGTTGCCTTGACCAATCAGATATGGTCTTGGCTCAGGGGATCATAAATCATTTGTTTATCTTACCAAGCATGTGGTTCCTGCCTCGCAGGATCTAATTTTGGACATGATTCCTATAACACAATTATGATATATTTTACAAATAAATGATTGTCAGGACAATATCAAGCAAGAAAATTCGATTATATCAATACTAGTCATGACTATGTATCCTATAGTTATCAAAAGACATACACAATAAGTGATTATACATGATAGTCAAATGTGTGGGTTACACATAAATGAATATGGAGTTAAGCAATGGAACGATTCATTTACGTCTTTAAGTCTTTTTGAGTTCATTCTGGTCCATATATAATGTATAAAAAGCAGTTTCTTTGCCATTCTCTGGCAAAGGGACTTTTCTGTGAAGATAAAGGTTTAAAGCCCTTCCCCCTTAGGAATTTCAGCCTGGTTTCACTGGCTGGGTGGGAAGTCAATGCAAGTATTTAACTTGATCTCCTGGGTTTACATGTGATGTCCAGCGTTGCATTCCAATCACGAACAATAAATTTGACAATCTCTTCTTCGAATTAAAATTGTCAATAATTGTTCTATTGGTGTTAATGTTGAAAGCTGTTGTGTGAACAAGTTGGTTGGTTGGTTATCTTGCTTGGTTCTTGTGGCACTAGAACTGATTTATGACTTCCTGAGGAGTTCGGCTCTCGTTTCAATGCACACAGCTCTGATAGACTCTTTGATTTGTCTGATTCGACTCATTTCTGCTACACAAGGATGACTTGGGGTGAGTAATTTATGGGCTAATTTTCATTTTTGGGTGAACTAACCCTTTAACTCTTCTTAATGGGCCAAAATTTTGCGTGGGATTTTGTGGTTGTGGTTGCTATTTGCTTACAAAGATTTCGATCTAAAGACTTTATTTTTTATGTGTTCCTTAAACACAATAATATGTGTCCCTGGACCACAAAACCAGTTTTAAAGGGGTCATATAATGCAATTTCAAGTTTTCCTTTATCTTTGGAGTGTTACAAGCTGTTTGTGAATAGGTAAAATCCCCAAAGTTGGAAAGACTTCAGTCTCAAACCAAAAGAGATATTCTTCATAAAAGTCCACACTTGAATTTAATTGAAATTTATTTGACAAGTTTATAAAACTGTATAAAATACAAGTATTCCATACACTTTCGAAAAACTGTCGAGGATAAAATAACAATAAAGCCCTTGGCTTATTTCCATTGCGGCCCTTGATGTTAATATAAAGGTTATGTGTACGTGCAGAACAAACAAAGCAACAGTATCTCCTAATCTTAATTAAACACATTTATAAAATTCAAATTTTTATCAATATAGTAGAGATAATTCACTTAAAATACAAATCACAACTGACAATAAACACACCACTAAATGACACAATTTAAAATAAAATCACCACAAAACACACTAACTACCCTTACCAAACAGACTTCTTTTTACCAATCTTTTAAAACTCAAAAAGTATTTTACTCCCTTTTGTCAGACACAGACGAGGACACAGAGGATTCAGTGAAATAGTATTTAATGTGAATCAGAGGTTTCAGACACAGGTGAATCTTGACACGTGGAGGACACAGAAACAACACAACTTTCCTTCAGGTGAGTGGTGGTGCAGACGGTGACTCAGACGAAGACGATGGTAGTAGAAGTTCCGATGAGGATGAAGAGGGGAAGGCAGATCAGGTAGGTAGATTAATGTCATTAAGGTAAGTGAGGAGATCGGTGCAAGACCAGACACTGAGTGATGGTGACTGGTGGCTTTATATGTGGTGCTGGTGATGATGCACAGGTGTTTAGAATTCGGGTGATTGGGGACGAGTGGGTGTGGCGTAAGTGTCCGATCCTGGGAGTGTAGCAGGTGTGGTTGTGACAGTACCCCCTCCTCCACGGGCGGCTCCTGACGGCTGGGATCTTGTACGACGACGGGGTCTACCTCGGCCATGGGGAGCGGGGCGGTCTGGATGGTCTCGGTGAAAGTCAGTGAGAAGGCTGGGGTCCAGGATGTCGTTGCGATTAACCCAGCAACGCTCCTCCGGGCCGTAATTCTCCCAGTCTACCAGGTACTCCAATTGTGGACCCCGTCGTCGAGAGTCGAGGATAGCTCTAACCCGGAAGATGTTGTTGTCTTCTTCGATGGCTGGAGGAGGAGGTACGGCATCATCACCAGGCTCTGTGGATGGAGGAGACAAGGGTTCAGTGAAGGGTTTGAGGAGTGAGACATGGAATGAGGGTGAGATGCGGTACTGTGCAGGTAGCTGGAGTCGATAGGTCACTTCATTCAGTTGCCGTTCAATGGTGAATGGTCCGATGTATCGGGGACTCAGCTTACGGCAGGGCAGCCGGAGGCGGATATCCCTCGTCGAGAGCCAGACTCGCTGTCCAGGTTGGTATTGCGGTGTAGGTCTTCGACGAGCGTCCGCTTGCTCCTTATGCCTCCGCACTGCCCGCTGGAGATGCACGTGAGCCGAGTCCCAGACCCTCTCGCTCTGTCGGAACCAGTGATCTACCGCTGGGACCTCCGAGGGCTCACCTGACCATGGGAAGAGCGGAGGCTGGTATCCGAGGACACATTGGAAGGGGGTGAGCCCGGTGGTGGATTGCTGGAGGGAGTTCTGAGCGTATTCGGCCCAGGGTAGGTACTGGCTCCAACAGTCCTGGTTACGGTGGCAGTATATCCTCAGGAACCTCCCAAGCTCCTGTATCTTACGCTCCGTCTGGCCGTTGGTCTGTGGGTGGTATCCGGAAGAGAGGCTGACGGACACCCCTAGAAGACGGAAGAAAGCGGACCAGACTCTGGAGATGAACTGGGGACCCCGGTCGGAGACGATGTCCTCAGGAATGCCAAAGTGGCGGAATACATTGTGGAACAGTGCCTCTGCCGCTTCAAATGCAGTGGGAAGCCCTTTGAGAGGGATGAGCTTACATGACTTTGAGAACCTGTCAACCACTACTAGCACACAGGTGTAGCCTTGAGAAAGAGGGAGGTCAGTCATGAAATCTATACCTATATGGGTCCAGGGACGTTCAGGAATGGGCAGAGGCACCAGTTTACCCTCCGGGAGTCTTCTAGGGGTGTCTGCTATGGCGCAGACGGAGCATCCCTTGAGGTAGCGGACGGTATCCAGAGCCATCGATGGCCACCAGTAACGTTGTTGAAGGAGCGAGAGGGTCTGCCTCCTGCCTGGATGTCCAGATCCCGGAGAGGTATGAGCTAAGTCCAGGAGGGTAATCCGATGTTGAGGGGGGATGAAGAGTTTCCCTCCTGGACCTCCCGGCGGAGCTGGGTGTTGAAGGTTTTCTTGTTCAATCAGATGATCAATGTTCCATTGGATGGGACTTACAATCATGGCTGGAGGGAGGATTGGTTCCGGAGATTCGGGTTCAGGATCTGCTTGATGAAGACGGGAGAGGGCATCGGCTCTATTGTTCTGAGAGCCAGGACGGTAAGTGACCTTGAAGTTGAATCTCGTGAAGAACAAGGCCCATCTGGCTTGGCGATGATTCAGTCTCTTAGCTTCACGGAGGTATTCCAGGTTCCGGTGGTCTGTTACTACCTCGAAAGGGAACTGGGCTCCCTCCAGCCAATGACGCCATTCTTCCAGAGGCAGCTTGATGGCCAGTAGATTCACGGTTACCGATGTCATAATTTTGCTCCGCCGGGGATAGCTTCTTCGAGAATAAGGCGCATGGATGGAGTCTTGGAGGATCCCCCTGCCGCTGGGATAGGACTGCTCCGACTCCGGTTGATGAGGCGTCCCCTTCCACAATGAACTGTCGCTTAGGGTCAGGGTGGACCAAGATCGGAGCAGTCTTGAAGGCCCGCTTGAGTTGGTGGAAGGCTTCTGTGGCTTCGGGGTTCCAGGACAGAGACTTGGGCCGGTTCCGGAGGAGAGAAGTTAGAGTGGAGCTGAGTAAACTGTAATCTTGGATGAATCTTCTATAGAAGTTGGCAAAGCCCAGGAAGCGTTGGAGGTCTTTAATGGAACCAGGTTGAGGCCAGTGTGTAATGGCATCCACCTTCCCCTGGTCCATCTTCACGCCTTGTGGGTCGATGATGTATCCCAGGAACTGGACTGAGGGCGTGTGGAACTCACATTTTTCCAATTTGAGGTAGAGGTGGTGTTCCCGGAGTTTTCGGAGTACGAGCGTGACATGTTGGATGTGTTCCTCCTTGGAAGTGGAGTAGATGAGGATGTCGTCGATGTAGACAATTACGAACTGGTTAAGGTATTCTCTGAAGACTTCATTCATGTAATTTTGGAAGACGGATGGACTGTTGGATAACCCATACGGCATGACCCGGTATTCGTAGTGTCCGGAAGGGGTAATGAAAGCAGTCTTCCACTCGTCCCCCTTCCGGATGCGGATTAAGTTGTAGGCGCTCCTCAAGTCCAGTTTTGTGAAGATCTTGGCTCCGCGTAGTTGTTCTAATGCTGCTGGGACCAGGGGAAGAGGATAGCTGAATTTGATGGTTTGAGAGTTGAGGTGGCGATAGTCGATACACGGCCTCAAGCCTCCGTCCTTCTTGGCCACGAAGAAAAAGCTGGAAGCGGCAGGGGAAGTAGATGGTCGGATGAACTCCTGAGCGAGTGCTTCCTGTATGTACTCCTCCATGGCCTTCTGCTCCGGGATGGACAGTGGATAGACTCGTCCTTTAGGAAGGGTTGCTCCAGGCAGGAGGTCGATGGCGCAGTCCCATGGCCTATGAGGTGGAAGTTTCGTTGCCAACCGCTTACTGAACACATCCTGGAACGCCCGATATTCCGGAGGGATGACATGATCAGCCTCAGTGTCGGGGCTTTCCACTGACGTGGACTGGACCGGTAGGGATGACTTCTTCCCGGGAGGAATGACCTTGGGAATTTTAGTTGGGGGAGTGATACAGGTAGGATGACAGGATTGTCCCCATTTCAGGATCTCACCCGTGGGCCAATGGATGTGAGGTTGGTGTTGATTTAGCCAGGGGCGTCCCAGGATGATGTCTGCGGTGGATTCCTCCAGCACCATAAACGTAATGTTTTCCTCATGCAGGAGTCCCACGCGGAGGATGATTGTGGGGGAGAAATAGTGGAAACGACCCTTGCCCAGCGGTTTTCCCTGTATTGTTGTTATTTTGAGTTCGACGGGGCTTCGATGACGTTTGGCACTTAGACGAGTTAATGTTTGCCGGTTGATGAAGTTCCCCGCCGAACCGGAGTCGATGAGGGCTTGTCCAAAACGGAAGAATGGAGATGTCTTAGAGTAACCCAGGTTTTAGTCAAAGGAGCAGTTAGAGGTGGAATATGGATGGTACTCACCGCTGGGCGTGGAGGTCGTACTGGACTGGACAGGATGGTAAGAGGTGTCCATCTCCTCCACAGTAGAGGCACAGCCCGATGTTAATCCTCCGCTGACGTTCCGATGTGGATAGATGGTTAGAATCCACTTGCATGGGTTCTGGTGCTGGAGGAGCGACAGATGGTATAGCGGGCGGAGGAAGTACAGAGGGAGTGAGCGGATGACAGGCAGTGAGTCTCTGGGCAACTCTAATGGATTTTTGGATTAGACACTCAAGTCCCAGTGAGTCTTCATATACCACAATCAACTCTTGTACTCTGTCACACAAACCGTGGCGATATGCCGTAATTAAGGCGGTTTCATTCCAGCCGCTTATGTAAGCGAGTGTACGGAAGCGTACGGCATAATCACTCACGGATTCATCTCTCTGTTGGCGAATTGTAAACAGTTGATCATGGACAGATAAGGCCGAAGTTTGTTGACCAAAGACGGATTTTAACTGAGAACAGAAATTTGTTACCGATCCGATAGCTGAGGAGTTAGAGTCCCAGAGAGATTGAGCCCATTGAAGAGCTTTACCTGAGAGCAGGTTGATGATGAATGCGACTCGACTGCGTTCAGTGGTGAATAAATGAGCGTTGGATTCCAGGTAGAGGGAACACTGTAGTAGGAACCCTCTGCAATCCCCCGCCGTGCCGCTGTATGTCGCAGGTTTGGCCATGGGACTCGCAGGGGCAACTGAAGAAGTGACTGGCGGTGTAGCGGTGATAGTGGGAGCAGAAAGTTGAGTTTGTTGTAGTAGTGAGGACCGTACAGCGTGAACCAGTTCGGTGAAGGGATCCGCGGTGCGGTCCTCGCCTGTATCTGGAGAGCTCTGCATTTGGTCTGGTCTTCTGTCAGACACAGACGAGGACACAGAGGATTCAGTGAAATAGTATTTAATGTGAATCAGAGGTTTCAGACACAGGTGAATCTTGACACGTGGAGGACACAGAAACAACACAACTTTCCTTCAGGTGAGTGGTGGTGCAGACGGTGACTCAGACGAAGACGATGGTAGTAGAAGTTCCGATGAGGATGAAGAGGGGAAGGCAGATCAGGTAGGTAGATTAATGTTGTTAAGGTAAGTGAGGAGATCGGTGCAAGACCAGACACTGAGTGATGGTGACTGGTGGCTTTATATGTGGTGCTGGTGATGATGCACAGGTGTTTAGAATTCGGGTGATTGGGGACGAGTGGGTGTGGCGTAAGTGTCCGATCCTGGGAGTGTAGCAGGTGTGGTTGTGACACCTTTATTGAAACTGGTAATTTATTCCATGCTATAGCACTAGTATATTACAAATATTTTTTCCCTACCAATCTCTTAAATTTACATGGACAAATATTAAAATCTCTACCCCTAGTTTTATAGGAATGCTGCTGACTCACCATATAAAATATTTTTTTAAATAACTTGGAACCACATTATTGACAATTCTATTTGTCATACCCATTTTTAAAAATATCACCCTTTTTTCCACAGTCAATATCCCCAACTCCTTAAAACTTTCACTATGTAAATGTGCTCTAGAATGTACTTTTAAAATTATCCGAACTAATTTATTTTGAGCCTTTTGCAATTTATTCTTCATAACTTGGGAACAACTACCATACCAAAAGGAGGAAGCATAATCAAAATGAGGTTGAATCATGGCACCTGCTGATAATTTTAGTGAATTTTCATTTAGAGTGAATTTCTAATAAACCGGCTTGCCTTGCTAAAAACTTAATTTTACCACATATTTTTATAAATGCCTTTCTAGCCATAAAATCACCTGTTAATGTATTATCTATTAAACAACCTCAAATAGTTTACTACAGCTTTTACGTCTATGGCCTTACCAATTATCTTAATTAAAAAAGTATCATCCTTATTTAATTACATTTTAGATGCAAAAAGAATGGCCTCAGTCTTTCCTGCATGAAGGAATGGTTTATTATCTAAAAACCATTTAGACATCACCTGTAGCTGCAAAGTCATCTTTTCTTCTATGACCCCTTTATTCTCATCAAAACCAACTGCCTTTAACCTGTACAGTAAAATTGTGTGGTCTAAAGTATTGAATGCTTTCTGTAGGTCCAACATAACCATTCCACAAAATGTACCATTGTCAACTGCTTTCCTTATTTTATCAGTCATATATAATATACAAGTATCAGTTGAATGTAACTGCCTAAAACCAGACTGTAAATCATATAAAATATTGTTTTTACCAATATATTTTCAAATTTGGTCATAGATAACTCTTTCCAATATCTTAGACATTGCACCCAAAACAGAGACAGGCCTGTAATTAGCCATATTTAATTTACAACCCTTCTTATATAATTGTATAACTCTAGCACTCTTAAACTCCTTTAGTATTATTCCTTGTTCAACTGATAAATTTAAGATATATGATAAATACGGAGCAATTACTCTATTCCCTAAATTTTTTAAATGCAGGGATATTATCAATCCCAGAAGCTTTATTTATTTTTATTTCATTTAAACATTCAAAAATCTCACTTTCAGTTACTGGTCTCAACTTAAAGGAATCTTGAATAATTCCACGCTTCCCATAAAAAGGTTTGTTATACAAATCAGGCCTCTCTGGAAGTTGGTTATAGAATTTATTAGCTAATGATATGAAATAATGACTAAAAGTTTCAGCAACTTCCTTTGGATTAGAAATTAAAACCTCCTCCACCTTTAGGTTGATATTTGGAGACTTCTCCTTAGAAGCAATTTAATAACCTAAACTTTGTTTCTTCTTAATTTATAAATCTCAAAACTACTAACTTCCAAATTATTTTTAAACTTTTTAAAACTATCATTCCTTAGTTTAATCCTCTGTAATATATCATCATTAATCCATGGTTCTGATAGCTGTTTAATTCTTACATTCTTAAACAGAGCTACCCTATCTAGTACCTTACTAAATAATTCCTTAAAACCCACCCAAGCTTTATCAACATCTTTACATTCCAATACACAAGACCAATGAACTTTTCCCAGTAAGTCACAAAATAACTCTGGACAATAATATTTCATCGATCTTACCGATATTGTATTATGACCATAATATTTTGTCTTCTGCACTTTTCTATATATATATATATATATATATATATATATATATATATATATATATATATATATATATATATATATATATATATATAGATATAGAATATATATATATATATAATAGAATATATATATATATATATATATGACGAAATCATTTCTATCATTAAAAGTCAAATCCGATCTGACAAATACACAAAGACCGCCACCTTTACGATTTCTATCTCTTCTTATCAAATTGTAATTAGCTATTTCAATTTCAGAAACCAGAATCGAACCGTCCAACCAAGTTTCACTATACCCAAGTACCGAAAACTTGAGCTCAGAACATAACAGTCTTATCTCAGAGATGTTTGGAAGTAAGCTCCTAACATTTAAATGAGCAATAAATAGACCATTTGAGGTCTTCCTGAAGTCAATACCACAAGCAACATCCTTCTGAAATGAGCTTACCGGCTCATCCAGATGCTTGTGTTGCTTTAACCAACCTGGAGCAGGCCTCACTTCCAGCAACATGATGAATCACCTCCTGCCGCGACACATCTCTAGAATCATCATGTTGAGAAGTTAAATCCTCCCAATGTTCAGCAATATAACTCCAACCCACTGTAGCCCCAGATCATCAATCCTCCTGGCCAAGCGCATTCAGCACATCCAAATAAGACTTCGAGTCGGCAAGGCTTTGCTGTTGATTATCTCTCGCGGTGGGACCGGGACATTGATGTATATCACCAGACAGAAGTAAACACAAGAATATAATAGTCCCCTTATATCTCCGATTTCTATTTGCTCCACTTTTCCTCATACATGGAACTGACCACGAGTGGCATATAAACATCTCAACAAAAAAAAAATGTTTGAGCCAAACCCGAAAAACTTTTTTACGTTTCCACTTTCTTGCATCCAAAATTTTAAATTTCCTTCAGTAGATTCCTTCTCACGATAAAATAAGATTAAAAAAAGAATAATAATTAGGAGAACTTCTAGCACATAACACCTGCTTGCCGCCATCTGAGCCCCTTTCACACTGCGATTCTGGAAAATACATGGGTAATGTGTCCCGGCAATTGTTCCCATGTTGCTAGATTTTGCACACAACAACCACAATTTTTTTGTAAATTTTGTAAATTGTAAATTTACTGTAAATATATTAAAACTTAATTTTTGATTTGTAATATGCATTGCTAGGAACTTAATTTGGATTGGCGATTTTTTCCGTATTTAGATTTTTTTGCAGCATATAGTTGTAACTCGAACAAATATTGTCAAAGGAAAGCTTATTAATTCAGCTTAAATATGATGTACTGTATAAGTCTATTTCAAATAAATATACCCTTACGACTGGTTTTGTGGTCCAGGGTCACATATGTATTCTGAAAGTTGTTCTGAGTGGTTCTTAGCATGTTGCAGTACTGTTTGGGTGGTTCCTAGGTGCTTACTTACTGGTTCAGGTTGAAAAAAGTCTAATTCAAAATCAAGCTGCACATATCGGGTATTCATATCTGCAGGACAAAGTAGGAGGTACATCCCAAACTTAAATCCACTTGTTGAAATGCCTAGTATGTGCCATAATATTAATAATGCTTCCTGATTAATCTGCTTATGAATCATAATTTTAATTATATATTTTTTAATGGCAAAAGGTTTATTCTGAAAATTAGATGTCAGAAATCACTGAAAGCCTTCATAAGAACATTTCTAAAAGTTGCCTCTCAAATGAATGAAAGCAGATTAAAACCAAATGTCCAATAGCTGAATAGGAGACAGTGTTTGCGTGTGTTTATATGAAAGAGCGAGCATTAGGTTGCTCAAACGTATGAACAATCTATAACAGATGCGGGACGCTACACAAGCTCCAAACACACACCTAACACACAAAAATTAAACCAAAGTGTGCATGCTTCACTCTTGAAAAGACTGCAATTAAGGGAATTATATGGTCCTTTTTAAAAATCAAACTCACGGCATGTCAAATTCAGACATGTCTGAGATGATCGAGTGAATCAATAACACAACTTTTACTTTTCTTAATTTGACATAAGCATATTTTCAAAGAGTCAAAAACAGTGACAGTGTTTTTTGCCACCAGTTGGGACCATTTCGAATAAACAAAGCATCTTTTGCACAGTGCACAAAACAAACAAATGATTTTGGCACAACTAACAAAAGGAACTAGTGCAAACATTCAACAAATCGCAAAAACCGCAAGCACATTTCAGATCCTCTTCATAGACTCTTTTGAAACAAAATGTTCTGCAACAGTTTTCATGGGCTTTGTATCAGCCAGGCCCAGGCAGATCCTTATAAATTCTATAACTCTGCTGCACATTTTCCTAACCTTTTTGTACATTTGTTTTGGAGCGCTTCCAGGAGACAGCAGGACTACTTGGCATGCATTTGTGTACACTATGCTGGAAGAGCTGAGGATTTGGGGGCTCAGAGGCAGACTCAGGCCGGCTTTGGTCTAACACTTAAGGAAATGTCTGCTTACTGGGAATCTGGCCCATGAGCTGGCAGTAGTAGTACCAAAAGACACTGCTAATGGAAACCATGCCCATAGTGTAGACGCCAAGAAAAACATACACATAAATACTGTATGTAGATGATTTCACGTGTGCATCATTATGGTGGCATGCAGCAAGGTAGACTACATCTCTGTGCTTCGATCCATTCTCTAAAGAGCTAGGAGCAACCCACAAATCATTTTCATCTGTGTATCCAGCAAATTTTAGTGGTACTTGCAAAGGCAAGTATCAGTGTAAAAATTATTTATAATTTTAACTGAAAAAGAATGCAAAAATGTTACAGTAAAAACCTGTTGAATGGTATGTTTACTATTTATATCAGGGATTTTTTTATGCATCTAACCTTTATTTAATAACATTTAATGTAATTTTACAGTAAAATATATACTTCACATTTGAAATTATTTTGTTTAAATAATTCTTTCTTAATGTATTATTTAACCAGTTTGTATATTAGGCTTTTATGTTACAACTTGTGTTGTTTAAGTAATGTTTATTGCATTATTTGTTTGAGTTAACATGGTGTTTTGTACTTGTGTGTATATGACACATTGTACCGTCTATGTGTTAGTACTTAACTCAACTTAGGAAACATTTACTTGTGATGAACTGTGATTTATCACGTGGCTTTCTCTACCCATGATATTATGGTATTCAGTATATTTTAAAGATACAAAACCTTTTTGTTTTAATACATATTTAAACTAAAGTTCACAAATTGTTTCGTGTATATGTTTACATTTTTACAGTATTTTGACAGAATTATTCTTGCAACAGGGTACTGTTGTTGCTAATACTTTTGTTAATGATTACAAGAAACCACAAACCCCTAAGTATTAAACTTTGGAGCAACTTGTCCCACACCATTTGTGTTACAGACACTTGAACTGTGGCACTGAGGACAGGCATGCTAGTACCTTTTTTAATGACATCATCAGACATTTTTTCCCTTAACTGCAATGAAATTGGCAACTCAATTATACTTACTCTGAAGAAGGGGGCCCAAAAATGTGAATGATTTAGGATATCATAAGAGTAAGAGTATATTTATGTTAAAAAAGTAAACATGTTGGTTCTATATAAAGTTTTTTTCCCCCTTCTACTACAGTTGTGTATATCTGTGGACCTCTACAGACGTTTTTCCAAATAATGAAGCTCTTTGAGGTTGAGGTGAAGAACCCAGAGGACTACGCCATCTTCTACATTGATGTGTTTGCAGAGAGTTTAAGGGGAAATGTTCCGATGCCCTGGCAGGGTTCAAAGATACAGTGGAATGACCCCATCAAGCTATTCCAGGTATAAATGATAATTCCTATAATAACAACTGAGCTTTAGCATAACAGCCCCAGTGGCATTTGTCTGCGTTTGAAATTGCTTGAGTATAGCTGCTTAACAATTCAACTAGTTTTCTACCTTACATTATAATTCATGGTGAGTAATTTAGTTTTTTATGTTAATGTACTTCTTTAATGCAGAATTAAATTTGAAGGTTTTTGCAAAGTTGTTTTGACAGGTTTTATTAATTTAACTAATACTCAGCTGAAAAGACTTC
>NC_068398.1:54965014-54984138 GCF_023724105.1 Carassius gibelio
AAGGTTTTCTTGTTCAATCAGATGATCAATATTCCATTGGATAGGACTTACTATCATGGCTGGAGGGAGGATTGGTTCCGGAGATTCGGGTTCGGGATCTGCTTGATGAAGACGGGAGAGGGCATCGGCTCTATTGTTCTGGGAGCCAGGACGATAAGTGACCTTAAAGTTGAATCTCGTGAAGAACAAGGCCCATCTGGCTTGGCGATGATTCAGTCTCTTAGCTTCACGGAGGTATTCCAGGTTCCGGTGGTCTGTTATTACCTCGAAAGGGAACTGGGCTCCCTCCAGCCAATGACGCCATTCTTCCAGAGCCAGCTTGATGGCCAGTAGTTCACGGTTACCGATGTCATAATTCTGCTCCGCCGGGGATAGCTTCTTCGAGAGGAAGGCGCATGGATGGAGTTTTGGAGGATCCCCCTGCCGCTGGGATAGGACTGCTCCGACCCCGGTTGATGAGGCGTCCACTTCCACAATGAACTGTTGCTTGGGATCAGGGTGGACTAGGATCGGAGCAGTCTTGAAGGCCTGCTTGAGTAGGTGGAAAGCTTCAGTGGCTTCGGGGTTCCAGGACAGAGACTTGGGCCGGTTCCGGAGGAGAGAAGTTAGAGGGGAGCTGAGTAAACTGTAGTCCTTGATGAATCTTCTATAGAAGTTGGCAAAGCCCAGGAAGCGTTGGAGTTCTTTAATGGAACCAGGTTGAGGCCAGTGTGTAATGGCGTCCACCTTCCCCTGGTCCATCTTCATGCCTTGTGGGTCGATGATGTATCCCAGGAACTGGACTGAGGGCGTGTGGAACTCACATTTTTCAGATTTGAGGTAGAGATGGTGTTCCCGGAGTTTTCGGAGTACGAGTGTGACATGTTGGATGTGTTCCTCCTTGGAAGTGGAGTAGATGAGGATGTCGTCGATGTAGACAATTACGAACTGGTTAAGGTATTCTCTGAAGACTTCATTCATGTAATTTTGGAAGACGGATGGACTGTTGGATAACCCATACGGCATGACCCTGTATTCATAGTGCCCGGAAGGAGTAATGAAAGCAGTCTTCCACTCGTCTCCCTTCCGGATGCGGATTAAGTTGTAGGCGCTCCTCAAGTCCAGTTTCGTGAAGATCTTGGCTCCGCGTAGTTGTTCTAATGCCGTTGGGACCAGGGGAAGAGGATAGCTGAATTTGATGGTTTGAGAGTTGAGGTGGCGATAGTCGATACACGGCCTCAAGCCTCCGTCCTTCTTGGCCACGAAGAAAAAACTGGAAGCGGCAGGGGAAGTAGATGGTCGGATGAACTCCTGAGCGAGGTATGTACTCCTCCATGGCCTTCTGCTCCGGGATGGACAGAGGATAGACTCGTCCTTTAGGAAGGGTTGCTCCAGGCAGGAGGTCAATGGCGCAGTCCCATGGCCTATGAGGTGGAAGTTTCGTTGCCAACCGCTTACTGAACACATCCTGGAACGCCCGATATTCAGGAGGGATGATATGATCTACCTTGGTGTCGGGGCTCTCCACTGATGTGGACTGGACTGGTAGGGATGACTTCTTTATGGGAGTAATGACCTTGGGAATTTTAGCTGGAAGAGTGATGCAGGTACGATGACAAGACTGTCCCCATTTCAGGATCTCACCAGTGGGCCAATGGATGTGAGGTTGGTGTTGATTAAGCCAGGGGCGTCCCAGGATGATGTCTGCGGTGGATTCCTCCAGCACCATGAACGTGATGTCTTCCTCGTGCAGGAGTCCCACGCGGAGGATGATTGTGGGGGAGAAATGGTGGACACGACCCTTGCCCAGCGGCTTTCCCTGTATCGTCGTTATTTTGAGTTCGACGGGGCTTCGATGGTGTTTGGCACTTAGACGAGTTAATGTTTGCCGGTTGATGAAGTTCCCCGCCGAACCGGAGTCAATGAGGGCTTGTACTGAAACAGAAGAGTGGAGATGTCTTAGAGTAACCCAGGTTTTAGTCAGAGGAGCAGTTTGAGGCGGAATATGGATGGTACTCACCGCTGGGCGTGGAGGCCGTAATGGACAGGATGGTAAGAGGTGTCCATCTCCCCCACAATAGAGACATAGCCCGGTGTTAATCCTCCGCTGACGTTCCGATGTGGAGAGGTGGTTAGAATCCACTTGCATGGGCTCAGGTGCTGGAGGAGCGACAGATGGTATAGCGGACGGAGGAAGTACAGCGGGAGTGAGCTGATGACAGGCAGTGAGTCTCTGGGCCACTCTAATGGATTTCTGGATTAGACACTCAAGTCCCAGTGAGTCTTCATATACCACAATCAAACCTTGTATTTTGTCACACAGTCCGTGGCGATATGCTGTAATTAAGGCAGTTTCATTCCAGCCGCTTATGTAAGCGATTGTACGGAAGCGTACGGCATAATCACTCACGGATTCAGCTCTCTGTTGGCGAATTGTAAATAGTTGATCATGGACAGATAATGTGGAAGTTTGTTGACCAAAGACGGATTTTAACTGAGAACAGAAATTAGTGACTGATCCAATGGCAGAGGAATTAGAGTCCCAGAGAGATTGAGCCCATTGGAGAGCTTTACCTGAGAGCAGGTTGATGATGAATGCGACTCGACTGCGTTCAGTGGTGAATAAATGAGCGTTGGATTCCATGTAGAGGGAACATTGTAGTAGGAACCCGCTGCAATCCTCCGCCGTGCCGCTGTATGTCGCAGGTTTGGCCATGGGACTCGCAGGGGCAACTGAAGAAGTGACCGGCGGGGTAGCGATGATAGAACTGTTGACAGTCGGTGAAGAAAGTTGAGTTTGTTGTATTAGTGAGGACCGGACAGCGTGAACCAGTTCAGTGAAGGGATCCGCGGTGCGGTCCTCGCCTGTATCTGGAGAGCTCTGCATTTGGTCTGGTCTTGTGTCAGACACAGACGAGGACACAGAGGATTCAGTGAAACAGTGTTTAATATAAATCAGAGGTTTCAGACACAGGTGAATCTTGACACGTAGCAGACACAGAGACAACACAACTTTCCTTCAGGTGAATGGTGATGCAGATGGTGACTCAGACGAAGACAATGGTAGTAGGAATTCCGATGAGTATGAAGAGGGTAAGGCAGATCAGGTAGGCAGACGAATGTAGTTCAGGTATGTGAGGAGATCGGTGCAAGACCAGACACTGAGTGATGGTGACTGGTGGCTTTATATGTGGTGCTGGTGATGATGCACAGGTGTTTAGAATTCTGGTGATTGGGGACGAGTGGGTGTGGCGTAAGTGTCCGATCCTGGGAGTGTAGCAGGTGTGGTTGTGACACTGAGTAGCAGAGGTGGGTAGATTACTTACAAATTGTAGTCCATTGTTGATTACACATTACATGATGAAAATTGTAGTTACCAAAATAATCTAGATTACACATATTTTAAGTAATGTTTTCTGGCAATAGACTTGAATGAAGTTATTGTATTAAAAATATTATAAAATAAGAAAAAAGAAAATACAGGTATATCCTATTGTTGGATATCAGTTATGAAATGGATTAAACTTTACATTACAGCAGGGTTTTATCAAACTGTTTAAATTTAAAAGGGGGATGGACAAAAAAGGTTGGAGTGAATCAATAAATTATGAATAATTTTCTGTCATTGTGTAAACAATATGTAATTCTGTTCACGTTCTAAATGCAAAGTGTAAAGTGCACGGCACATGTGCACTCAGGGCGTGTCCAAATCCACTTTTTATTCCACTGCTATTTTAACGAAGGAAAACCGGTTTGTGCGCCCGGATGCGTGGTCTTATTCTCGGGTTGTCACTTATTCTCTTAAAAAGTAATGGGTGTTTTTGGGGCATAACGTGCAATAAACCAATCAGAGTCTCATCTTCCATTCCCTTTAAGAGCCAGTTGCGCTTGTGCCATGACGGATTTGCTATTTACACGCCGGAATTTGGCAAGCGCAAAGACAGAACTCGTCTCCGAGATGAAACTGAGCTGCTCGTGTATGATATATATATATATATATATCAAGATTAGATTAGATTTAATTGTAATATAGTGAAGTAAATGTAGGCATCCCGTATACGGGACAGGGTGACAGTTAATAAATAACAAAGAAAAAACATTGTGTTTAACGAGCAGCGTGTACGCACATTGTGGATCCCCCTATACTAACACACTCTTTAACCCTTAACTGTCACTCACATTTTTGAATATAGACTTTATAGTGCACGATTCAAACGTAATTTTTTTCATGAATTTAAAACATTTTGTAACATGATATTGTTGTACCATTTACATGGTAGTGCAATGTCTGATTTTAAAATGGGTTTTAAAGGATGAATTTTGAGATTTTAAGTTTTCAGTTGATATATAATTTATGATGATTTCTAAAATGTGATCCAGAAAAAGGCGATGAAGAATTATTTTTTTAAAACAAAGGTCAAAAAACTAAAAACTTTGGTAAAATATATATTTGGGAGTCTTAGACCTTTCCAACGATATATAGTTTGTCAAGATTAGATTTAATTGTAATACTGTATAGTGAAGTAAATGTAGTCGTCCCGTATACGGGACAGGGTGACATTTAATAAATAACAAAGAAAAACATTGCGACAGACTTTAGACCAGGTTTGAGTTGGTCTATGGCGCAGTCTATTTTCAGCTCATTAAAATAGCATTGCGCCAATAATGCGCCTAAACACACCTCTTTTTTAGACCAGCACGCCCATGGGACCACAAATGAGCTCAAATGCATTTGATAATTAAACGACGTGGCGCTGGATGGAAAAATGCAAACGGCGCCGGACTGAAACTAGCAAACACACCTGCGCTGCGCCTTGTGTCGCATTGCATTGGGTGTATTATAGGACCAAAGATCTCCTAAAGTTTTGTACTAAAGCAGAAAAATTAATCTGAATAATATAATGGAATGCAAAGAAAGGAGGGAAGTAGACAGAGAGGAAGAGCTGAAACTTTGCAGTGTCAGTGTGGAAGTCTGCTAAGATCAGTGTCACAATGAAGGTGTTTGTCAGCCTGAGGAGAAGACGAATGCTCACACCTCTCCTCTTAAACAGAAGTGTGTATGTGTGTGTGTGGAAGAGAGAGAGACTAGAGCTATATTTGTTTAGAAAATGTGATTAAAATAAAAATAGTTTACCTCGTTGCTTTTCTTTATTGCACAAACAGATAAATTAGAAAATATTTTGAGAATGAAAATCTTTTTATTGTGTTCATTCATAAGGGTTCAAGGTTTTTTTTTTTGTGTTTTTTTTTTTTTAACACCACTGCTCAGTCTGTCCTACCTGCTATAGGCCAGGTCACAATATGTTCATTACCTTTTTGTCTACACGCTGACAAACAAAACCATACTACAACATTATAGCATAAAACTGCATATATAATAATAATATATATAAATACAATATGCAATTAAATGCATATTTCTGTATATTTTTAATTCAATGTTGCATAAGTTGTCTAATCTTTTCAGAACAAGTATACCCTGATCCCACTGTGACTATTTTATGAATCCAGCTCTGGGGTACAATGAATAATCACGAGAGAATGTCTGTATGAGAAAGTGAGTGTGTAAATGTTTTCTGTCTTGTGTTGGTGTATTTCTGTTTACATTACAGCTGTGAGCAATATATTTTAAGCAACATATTATTAGAAAGGGATATAAGAAATTCTATTTTTCTACTATTTTTAGTCTCTTTAAACTTTCTACTAAAAAATGTCAGAATGTTGTCAGAATTTTCTACTTTAACATTTACATTAGTACATACATAATAATAAAGCTACCAGATCAAAATAATTTTGATTGAATGGGGTGGGTCAATTCAGTCAGGTCTCATGGCTTCAAAAATTGGTCTATGAGTACCATATAAACTTGAAAACAGGACATGACCCTTCATAAAGCCATACTATCAATATACTGTAGCCAAATGAGCCCAAAGCAATTGAACTTGGAACCTCAAATGTGATACTTCCAGCTAACATCAGTAGGCCCCAGGCCACAGACTCAGAAAGCATCCCTGAAACAATCCCAACAGGGTCACTGAACAAGAGAGGCTGCAGTGGTCAGAGAGGAGATGGGTGGGGGTTTGGCAGTAACATGTGACTGCATGTTCTTGACTTCAGGTGGAATGGTGGAGACAGCAGTGCAAGAGGCATGTTAACACATCTGCACACACACAGAGAGAGAGAGAAAGAGAGCGCTTCAAAAATAGAGTGCTCTTCAGGACTCAGGCAAGGTTAACAGGATGAGACAGCATGCTCTCCCTCTGCAGCAAACCACTGCCCGAGAGATCCCTCTTTACATTTAGAAACTGCCGCTTCTGTGCTTCATTATTGCAATGCATTTTTAATGCACCACCCTCCACTACTGTATTCAAATTGTTGTGGATTTCTGTAAAAGCCTTTCTTTTTTAATAAAATTTCAATTTCCATTTCTTGTGTTGATACTGTTAGTAAAATAATGTTATGAAGGGCCTTGTTAAACTTGGTTGTTGTTATATACATTTTCTTTTTTTTTCTTTCTTTTTTTTTTATTGTGAAGAATTCCAAATCTTCTGAAGCTATTATTATACTGTACAACAGACCAGATTTTCAGCAGTTATTCACTGATTCTTTCTCTTTTAATTCTCTCTCTCTCTCTCTCTCTCTCTCTCTCTCTCTCTCTCTCTCTCTCTCTCTATATATATATATATATACAATTATGACACTTAGGAGCATGTTTAGTACTCCTAGCTTAGTACTCTAGCTTCTGAGTTGTTGGCAGTGTACTCTGCTTCCTAGAGCTCTGCTTAGACAGAACCATTAGTATCTAGGCTCTATTGTGAGCCTCACTAATTGTGTCTAGTATTTAGTAGTCAGATCTCCTCTCGTTTTACAGAGTTGTTATGTTGAGACCTCCACTCTTAAGAGCTCCTAAACTAGGTTGGGTGTTGTTTGGCTTCCTCTCGTTAAGAGAGTTTCCTGCTGAAGCCTCCGTTCCTTATAGCTCCGTTTAGACAGCACTATTAGTTTGGAGGCTCCTTTCTTGTGGGCCTCGCTAACTACGTTGAGACCTCCACTCTTAAGAGCTCCTAAACTAGGCTGAGTGTTGTCAGGCCTCCTCTCGCTCTAGAGAGTCATCGTGCTGAGACCTCCACTCTTAAAAGTTTCTCTAAGAGGGTTGAGTGCTAGGCTTCCTCTCTTTGATGAGAGTCATCCTACTGATGCCTTCACTGTTCAGAGCTCTGTCATGGGCAGCGATGTGAGTTGTAGGCTCTTTCTTTGAGCTCCGTTAACTGCCTTTGGTGTCGAATGTAGCCAGGTCTCCTCTCATTTTAGAGAGGTGTTATGCTGAGACTTCGACTCTTAAGAGCTCCCCTGCCAGGGGTGAGTGTCGTTAGGTTTCTTCTCGTTTTAAAGAGTCATCTTGGTGGAGCCTCCACTCCCCAAAGCTCTGCTTGGACAGTAGTATTGGTAGGTAGGCTCCTCTTCTTTTTGGGAGCCTCTCTAACTGTCTTTAGTGCTGAGTGTAGTCAGGTCAACTCTCATGCTAAAAAGTCATCATGCTGAGGCCTCCACTCTTAAGAGCTTCTCTAAGAGGGTTGAGTGCCAGGCTTCCTCTTCAGATCTTCACTCTTCAGATCTCGGTCATGGGCAGTGATATGAGTTTGTAGGCTCTTTCTTGCACTGAGTGTATCCAGGTCTCCTCTTGCTTTAAAGAGTCATTATGCTGAGATCTCCATTCTTAAAAGCCCCCCTGCCAGAGTTGAGCATTGTTTATTTTTCCTCTCATTTTAGAGAGTCATTCTTCGAAAGCCTCCACTCCACAGAGCTCCGCCTAGGCAGTAGAGGATTGTAGGCTCTTGTATTTTGAACCTCACTAACTGCCTCTGGCGTTGAGTGTAGCTAGGTCTCCTCTCGGTTTAGAGAGTCGTTATGCTGAGACCTCTACTCTTTGAGCTCCAGACTTTGGCGGGTGAGTTAGTCTATGATGATTGAAGCTTGAGCCTGCTGTGAAGCCTAGTGGTTTCGCTAGTAGGGGATGCTGTTCCTCAAGTTCTGACTAGGCACTTATCCCTCAACATAGCGGCATTGGCACACCATTCCCATAGAACCCTCTGGAGGACATAGCGTGGAGTTAACTTTCGAAAGGGAATGTCTCAGGTTACACATATAACCATGGTTTCCTGAGAATAGGGAACGAGACGCTTTGTCTCTGTGCTTTGCTTCGGCATCATGCCCGTGTCTCCTCAGAAAAAAGAATAGGATGATGTGTTCTACAGGTGCCCTTTTATATTCGCAGTCGCTCATTTGCTTACGTCATAGGCTTCCGTGTGCCAATGTCAAGTTCATTGTCATTATTTAATTCATGCTTCAGACACCGGTCACGCTGACAGCGTTCCCATAGTGCCCTCTAGAGGACACAATGTCTCATTCTCTATTCTCAGGGAACCATGGTTACATGCATAACCTGAGACATTTTCTCCCAATAAGTTAACATACAACCTATTAAGTTAATGTTGTAAATAAGAATCTGAAAAGAAAGGAGCTTTAAATAAATATTTTAATGTGTGTGAATAAATCCAACCACCCCTAAAGATGTAAGTTTACATTTTCTTAATCCGGGACCAACAGATTAGAATATTGGCTGCAGGGATTTAAATCTTTAACAAGAACTGACTGTCAAACTGACACAGGCAGAGTGAAAGACCGGATTTTTTTTTTTATCAGGTAGGGTACAAGCAGTGTTGGGCAAGCTACTCTGAAACTGTAGCTTGACCAATTTAACACAAATGTAAGAACAATATGTATGCAACTTAAACACGATACAGAGTACAATAAAATTTGCAGGTTAAGTTCACATGCAGTATTTTCCGACTGTCAGTGGATGTCAGTCCTCAGCTGCACGCATGAACACTGCACTTTGCATGAATCCCACTGCAACCATCTTTTGCCAAACAATAAACACACTACTATAACGCAGCTTTATTTTCTATTTGATCAGTGTTCATTACAAAACTAATGGGGGGGGGGCAGATTATATTATGACCGTTCATGATTGTAAAATAGACATTTGTTCTAGAGTGCAATAAATTAGAAAAAATTATCTATTTAAAAAGAGATTGCGCGGATTGCACATAATCTGGTGGACGGTTTGGAGATGGCTCTTCCTATCTCCACCCATTTTCTTCCCCCTTCTGAATGAGAGTTCACTGCTACTGCCATCTTTCTCTGAGGAGATTGATGTTGTTTGTGAGACTGAGCGGCTCGTGAACTGCCAAGGTAACACATATATTACATCATTTCAGTTTTTGATGTAAATTTTATTACACCAGACCATGTTTTACTCGTCTGGTTGTTTGACTGAATTTAATTCTGAGGAATATACAGGGGCTCTTGGATTAAACATTTATCGAGCACCTCATTCTGGGGGCATCACTTCTCATACTTCGCAGAGTCTAGAGTCAAAGTGTCTCACCCAGGTCAAAGACTTCTAGCGAAAGGCGGTTCTGCGGACTGTAATTCTTGCTGAATAGACTTCATCATAATCGTCCTGATGCCTCAGGCTTAGGACTTTTTGAAGGCCAGCTCCGTCTGGGGAAGAGAGGTGTACACCTCAGTGCCCTCAGGAGATTGGTCTATCAACCCCTGCTGGTGTTCCAGGGTGCAGCTGTCTCCGGCGGGAGCTTCACTCAGTTACCACCCAGAAATGTAGCTGTGATTCAGAGGGGGGACTGAAGTTCAGCACTCTCGCACTCAAACAGGTGTCTCAAACCAAGTCCAAGGACTAGTGTGTCATGATCAGTCTAAAAGATGCACATATTTCCATCCTTCCTTACCATAGGAAGTTCCTGAGGTTTACTTTTGGGGGCAAAAGCTTACCAATACAGGATCTTTCTTTGGCCTTCTTTGGCCTTGCACTCTCACCCCATACTTTCATGACTCAACAAAGTTGATGATTGCTTGATATAAGCTCAATCAGAGTGGATGGCAGTTCTGGGGTTAAGACATAAGAGGGGGTGAAGCAGATATGGAGAGTTGTTGGCTTGGCTTAGGTGGACCTAATTGTGACTCAGATGACATCACACTGTCCCCTTTGGTTCTCTTTCTGACTCATCCAGCTCCACATTGCCGAGGCTTTGTCTGTACGCCTTTCCTCCGATTTCCTCCTGTATTGTACTCCTGACTGTATATATATTTTTTTCGGTTACCTCAAGTCAGAATTTTTTTTTTTTCATTCCACAACAGACCCTAAACCATCTGCTAAACCTTGAAAAATCATGGTAGAATAATAATAATAATAAAAATCCACCCAATCCAACCATGCTGCGTAAAGATTGCATCCCCCAATAGCCTAAGGAGCAGCTATCTACAAACTGTCATAAAAATTAATGTGAGCTTGCTCCTAATTCTGAACACCATGGGAACATTTTCTTGCTCCAAGCCTTGTTCAATTTAATTTTCTGATCCTCCTGAGCGAACAGCGCAGACAGTCAGTCAGTAGAAATGAAAGAGAAATCCCATTAAACCTCCCAAGAAATGTTACACAAAAATTATAAAATCGCCTTCAAAGCTGCAAAGCAGAAACTGCTGTCCACTCAATCTCAGTACATCCAGAGGCTCCTGGATTTTCTAGGCTGTCATTTCTGATATAAAATCCAAAAGTTTGTTTCGTTGGAGAAGCTGTTTTCAGTAAGACCGAGCCTTAATCCTCATTTGTTTAACAGTGTGCTTTTATTTTAAACAATTCTCTTCTTGAAAAAAAAAAAAAATTGACAATCCTGACCATTTGACTCTCTATAACACTAATATAATCATCATTCTAGAGATATTCAAAGTAGATGACAAATATAGTGGCTGCAAAATGTATGAGGTGCGAATTATGGGGGTTTGGGTGTGTCTGACTGGACTTAATAATAATTAAAATAATTTGGCTGTAACTGTAGATATATTTTAAAAACAAAATAAAAGTTTTTAGTAAATTTGACATTAAATATGTTATTGTAAAAATAACTTTTTTATTTTAGTATGATTTATTTTAGTATTTTGTGAAGAATATTGTGAAGAATATTTTGTGAAAAAGTATATACATTGACCAACAATTATTTTGGATACAATGTATTTATTTATTTATTTATTTATTTATTTATTTATACATTCAATTCATATATTAAAAAATGTGAGGTTAACCTGACAAAGAAATAACAAATAACACCTTTTTATTAGTATTACTTAAAGTGTAAAACTTAATCAGAATTTGTAGTCCATCATGGTTGATTATTTTTTCTACATTAACATTGTTTCTCTTTCAATGGAACTTCAAACTGCGTCCTCTAGGGGGTCACTATGGGGAAATGCCTCACCGTGACCCATGTCTAAAGCATACATTCAAAAAACACCAACAACATGTTGGCCGGCTACAGCTCATGATGTCCCTACCGGTGTAACTATAGTATAAATAGGCACAGGGAGAACATGCCATCCTCTTCTTCATTTTCACTCTGACTGTTTTGTCTGACGCATACAGCAAGTAAAAGTGACAGTGACAGTGACATGACATTCAGCCAAGTATGGTGACCCATACTCAGAATTTGTGCTCTGCATTTAACCCATCCGAAATGCACACACACAGAGCAGTGAACACACACACTGTGAGCACACACCCGGAGCAGTGGGCAGCCATTTATGCTGCGGCGCCCGGGGAGCAGTTGGGGGTTCGATGCCTTGCTCAAGGGCACCTAAGTCTTGGTATTGAAGGTGGAGAGAGAGCTTTTCATGCACTACCGCCACCTACAATTCCGTCCGGCCTGAGACTCAAACTCACAACCCTTTCGATTGGGAGTCCGACGCTCTAACCATTAGGCCACGACTTCCCCAAAGTAGTGCATGTTAGAGTCATTGCTCTGATACCTGCAGTTCACGGATCGCATGCTGTGGGTGTGTGTGTGGTGAAGAGCAAGCACGTTCAGCTCTTGAGGGAGTTGGATACGCTTTGCTGTGCTAACTGCAATGCATTAGCGGGACTACTGAGGGGGATGTGAGTATTTCACCATTTACCCAAGTTTGTAGATAGTGTTTGCATGAGTGTGTTTGCCTCACCTGTGAATAGCGATGCTTTCGTGGCAGCAGTTTCATACACGCTTGATTCCTGAGGCAATCTATCGGTTCGGCGGAGTGTGTTTAGCTCCCATGGGAGCTGAATGCATGCTGCACATTGCATCATGGTGAGAACATGGAAAGAACCTGATCGAGGAATGCGTGAGAATGGTTATGAGAAGATGCCACCTGTTGAAGAGATGCAGGCCTGCATTCTCTCCATGGGGGAGGCATCTTCTCTTAAGACTTCCTCCTTGCCATCTAAGCCCATTAGGATACATTTTGCTTAAATGGCAGGGCATATGCAGCAGCAGCAGGTCAGGGTGTTGCTTCACTGCACACAATGGCGGTGCTTCAAGCGTATCAGGCTGATCTGCTGAAAGACCTGGTTAAAGGCGAGCCTTCAAATCCATCGTTCCATGAAGGTCCAGTTCTAAGCATGTACAAACTCAGGGGTCCTGGCCCAACTCGATCTGAGGATCAGAAATGGGCACAGAAGGCTAGCGTCATGGCTCATGTTTACTTGAGTAAGATACTTGAGTATATACTCATTTCCCTTGGGGGGGTAAACATCTGCCTTATATTCCACTTCCTAATTCCCCTGTAACCACCATCTCTCCACCTGAATGAGCATAGGTAGGAACTTCCTGCCTTATTCTCTTATGCTGGACCTATGATGTTTGGTTGGTTCTATGGATTCATAGTAAGCACCATACTGATGATCCAGGCTAGAGTCTTCTTTGGGTCACTTCTTAAACAGGACTCCTATATATGTATTTAATATGCTGGTGGTTGTGTGAATACCATCTGTAGGTTTCTTTGCAGTCTTTTCCTGGACCTGTGTGATTCTGTTCTTTTCTAGGGTTGGTCCACGGTGACCCTCTGCTGATTTCAGAAACCGGGTCCTCGACTTGCAGTGATTACCTCACTCGTCAATGTTGTATCCAGTCATTATGATAGCCCTGATTCGGGCTTTATGCTTCCTGGATTACATGGCCAGATCACAGGCTGGAGCCTTCTTGATCATCAGGCCCCCAGCTTGGCACTACAAAATTGTCCGGGCTGGGCTTATGCTTTTATGCTTCCCTGTCTGGTATGCCATAGCTAGGTTGCCCCGAGGGGCTTCCTGGCAACCGGGATATCCCCTTTTGCTGAGGCATCAACTGGGAAGTATAGGTGGCATTGGCAAGAACCTTCTTGTGAATTCTGTCACAGGCAGTGCTCCCCTCATCTCAGAGGGTTATGTCTCTGCTTGCCATTACCGTTTGGCTCAGTACTGCTGTAAGTAGATGCTTGGGAAGCTCTTAAACCCATGCTATGGTAAATGCACACACTAAGCTTTGTGCACTTTCTGAAATCCACATGTTGGTAAGTTTGCACGCTGAGCAATTTGCACACTTTCTAAAATCCACATAGTGGTAAGCGTGCACACTAAGACTCTGCATATTTTCTGAAATCCTGTATGTTAAGGGTTACACATTATTAGCCTTGTTCCCTCTCTCTGAGTTGGCTTAGACCCCCCTGGTACTCACCTTTGTCTCCACTTAACCAGTGTGTCTCTGTTGACACACTTTTGAAGCATCGCTCCCCTCACCATTGAGGGTTATTGTGAACATGGAATAGCAATTGAATTCCCCCACTTTCTGAGGAATTGGATTCCTTGCTCTGTGGGCTGTTCTCGTGGTAGTATTTGGCAGTGCTCCCCTTTATCAAAAGGTTGCCCATGAGCATGCTACTCATTTTCTGAATTCTGAGTTATCCTCTCACACGAGAGTTAAGTTCTATGTTTTCCCAGAGCACCTGGAACTAGCAGCATCAGGTGAACTAGACCCTTCCTCTGCCTTTTTTTTGGCTAAGCTTGCAGTACGCTTACCTTCTGATTTCTAATGATCGTCATGCTGTAGGTCTAGCCCCCCTCTCGTTTGAGAGCTGGGTGTGTTGCTCCCTCAGCTAGGTATTTTACTGCTAGCTAGTATTAGACTTCTCAGATATTGTTCTTGAGATGCACCATTTCCATCTATGGGCTGCACGAGAGTCCTTTAGAATGGTATCTCTAAAATTCATGGTAAGTGTGCACGTGTAGTCTTTTCACACTTTCTAAATCCACACTGTGGTAAGTTAGCACACTATTCCTTTGCAGTCTTTCTAAAATCCTGTATGGTGAGGGCTACACGCGGCAAATTCGTGCCCTTTTTTGAGTTGGTTAAAGCCCCATTTCCACTTTGGGCTCCACTCCACCTATGTATCCTCTGGATACCTATTTTAACAGGGTGTTGTTACTAAGTATCTGTTGGGACAGTTTCTTCAGCAAGCTCATGCAGCTTGTGATAGGCCAAGAGTTAGTATAATGCTAGGCTCTTGGTTATACCCCCTTAAAGGAATATGTTTGAATATGTAGGGGATAATGTCATGGACAGCCGTGTAACTTCCCAGGGGCAACTTCCATAGTGAAAGGGAACGTATCGGGCTACTTATGTAACCATGGTTCCCTGATTAAGGAACAAGACACTGTGTCCTCTAGGTTTCTTGCCATGCTTCGGACACAAGCTTCAGACGAAGAAGTGGATGATGTATTCTCTCAATGCCTATTTATACTGGTACTGATGTCATGAGCTTTCACAGGTTAACATGTTATTAGTGTTTATTGAATGTATGCTTCAGACACGTGTCACAGCAAGGCGTTTCCCCATATTGACCCCAGGAGGACGCAATATCTTTTTCAGAAATTTCCGCCAGTGCTCTTACATGGTGTATTATGTCAGTGGGACATAGATTTTGGCAGTGTCTGAAACCATAGTGGACATTATTCATTCAGGCACATCATGCCTGATAATAATAATGACACAAACTAAAAACTATGCACATGGCTATAGAATACCTATAATGCACTATGAAGATTCCCTGTATAAATTTCTGCATTTTGCCAGAAGATGCCATTTTTCAATGGAAACATATTGTGTAAGATCAGATATTTTATTATTAAAGCGTTAGTTCACTTTCAAATTATATTTTGGTATGTTTTAGCTTGCCTCAAGGACATCCGCGGGCTCTGGCTTAAGTTACCTTATATTAAATCATGGTCCATTCCCAGACAAAAAAATACATTAAAATAAATAAATAATAACAGACAGAGATTCAGGCTTTGCAAGTCGTCGGGTTTCCATCCAAAGTTGTGAATTTAACATATTTAACTTAACAAATGCCTTCCCATCTCCCATTATTCACATGAACCCCTTTTCGCATGTAAAAATCCACTGTAAGCAAGCATAAATTATTATTTTTTTTTTTTTTTACCATCCCTCATTTCTGATGCGATACTTCAAAATGTGCATTAAATCAGGGTGATAGAAACACAGCTAATGGTATAACTCACCTCTCTCACAGGTTCGATCCCAGTATCCGGTCCCAGTGCAGTCACAGATGAAGCGATTCCAGCCCTCTTTACAGATGCCATTGTTTTTGCAGGGGTTGCTGTCACAATGTTTGCCTGTTATTTTGCTGCAGGACGGCTTGATTCCGACTCCATTCTGCGCCTCTGCGATCTGGCGAATGTCTTTACTGCGTCCATCTATGAAGAGATCACGGATGCACCCCACATAGCCATAGTTCAGCATAGCGGTCCACAGGTCAGTGGGAAGAACCAGGCCAACACGGTTGTCTGGCAAACCTCCGAGATAGAGGTCACCTTCCAGGTCTAGAATCTCATTCTCTCCACTGGCTGTGAATGGAGTCCGACGGCTGTTCACAGATATGATACCTGTTCAAAACAAAAACAGACTGTTAGCAATGACTAAATAAGCTCAGCCAAAAGAAGACAATGTCATGCTGAAAAAATAAATACATAGAAATAAATACACAGTCATTATAAAATTGATAATTATAAAAACATTTGACAACAGGATGCTTCTAACCAAGCAAATCCAAGAAAAAAAACAGTGCACTAAATATATATAATATATAACTATATATAATATAGAGATGTGCATTTGTGTGTGTGTGTGTTCTGACACAATGATGGACTAACAGATAGAGGCAGGCAGGAGTTTCAGAATAGAAACATCAATAGAGTTTAGTGTGGAGGCACTGGCAGATTGAGTGGGCACTCAGAGTTCTTCCACTGGTCTTTATTATGCAAGTATTCTTGGTCTCTCAACACCCACATCTATATATCTGTCTCTGCTCTTTGTTGCTGAGAAATACAAGTTTTTAGGCACTTGCATAAAGGCTAAAAATCAGACAAGGAGCGAGTCACCATTACTGAATAGATATATGATCTATTCACCTAAACTTAACCTATTTTCACTATTATGATTAAAATGAAATGTGAAAAATTAGCATTAAAGATGTCATATGATGCGATTTAAAAATTTTCTTTCTCTTTTGAGTGATACAAGCTCTGGGTATATGAAGAAGATCTAAAGTTGCAAAGACTATAGTCTCAAATCCAAATAGATATTCTTGATCAAAGTTAAGACTCTGCCACACCCCTTAAAATGGCTCATTCAATTGACAATGGTTTAGAATCAACCCTAATAATGGTGATTAATACAGAGAAGCTTAGAAAGAAATTACGCCATTAAGTTACAATAGAGAATAGTTGTCATGATCTAGTCATTGAACTTCCATTTATTCACCACCAGAGGTCATCATCCACAACACAGACTCTCATACTATACACTACACCCTGGACTACATTTCCCATGCTCCATTGCACCAATTACATTCACCTGATAACAATCACACACTGCACAATCATCAGACATGCTTTATAAGCATTGGACGTCCTCTCACATACTGCCGAGTATTGTTCTGCACATATCCTTCTCCTAGCAATAGCTGAGATACCAAGCCATTCCGTGGTTGTTTTTTTACAGTTTTGTTTTAGTTTCTAGTTTTCATAGACTTGTTTCATTTTCTAGTTTTCGTAGTCTCGTTTCAGTTTCTAGTTTTCATAGTTTAGTCATTTGCTTGCCTTGCCCTGTTACTCGTGTTTTGACACTTTGCTCTGGATACTGGATTCCCTTCTTGCTTAGCTCTCTGAATATTATTCATTAATCGAAACACACGCTTGCCCTAGGATTATTCTTGTGTCTTGCCCTCTATATACCTGTTTGCCAGTGTTTGACCAATGCCTGTTATGACCATGTCTCTGTGCAATAAAAGCTTGCAAATAGATCTGCATGTCTCACGACTCATTAACCCTGTTATATTAAACTATTTTGTGGATAAAAGTGCTACATTATCAGCTTCTTTTTACTGACAATTTGTTGACAATTTAGATGTCATTTTAAAGCTTTGCAAAAGTAACCCCAACACCCTTTCAAATTTGACACTGATGAAAAAAAGGAGAAACTTTTTAAGCTCCACAATTGAAGGCACAATAATATGTAATTTTGTATTTAAATATCCACAAATCATTAGAACGGTGGTATATATTCTGTTGACTTGTGTACTTAAATGTTTCGAAGAATGTTTAAATCCCCCCCCCCCAAAAAATAGCTATTTTAAATAGTGACTTGTCTCTGGTCATTGTGTCACCTGCCTGTCATGCACCCTCGATTTCTGGGTTTTGTTTAGTAGAAAACATTGAAACACCAAATAATTAATATGTTTTGCGTTTCATTAGACATGTGAAAACCGCACAGAGTAGCATTATAACAGAACTTTTAGGCGTATCTTGTATGACAAAACAGCACTGCTTTACCCAACATAAGTACGACCAGTGGTCAACTATGCCAGTGTGGCATAATAAAAACTCTGCTGCTTTTGAGCCGTGTGTAACTCTCGTCTCTCATTAGCAATTGCTTTAATGGCCTTGTTTCGCTTTGATGGCTTTCAACCACACCTTGCTTCATACTACAATGTTAATTTTTTTTAAATACATTAGCTCATCCATAAACATGATTTCTACCCGAGACCCGTTGGCCTGCATAGGCTTTGGGGACGATTCCACACTCAGTCACATCATTATCAAACTACGCCTTTGTTCGTTTTGAATACACACCATCTAGTGGCAAAAACTTGCATATTTTGCAAAAAATATTGTGAATATAGTCATGTCTAAAGGGTGTCATTACACATACACACGCATACACACACTAATAATTCACTACATGACACATCCTCAAGTACCTTAATGCTTTAAAAAATGCATCTAAAAATATATAATATTGTGAACAAGTTTTTTATTGATGATTAGAGTTTACAGCTAATGAAAGTAAAAAATCCAGTATGTCAAAATATTAGATTATTTCCTAAGATCAATAATAATAATATTATTAAAAGGATTTGCAAAAGTGAAAAGTGTAAGTTCTTTAAAGTATGTTAATTTATGCAGTCAATACTTGGTCTGGCCTCCTTTTACAGCATCAGTGAGGTGAGAAGCAATCAGCCTGTGGCACTGCTGAAGCACTATTGAGCCTTCAGCTTATCTGTATTGTTGGATCAAATGTTACTCATCTTTTGCTTGAAAATATCCTACAGATTCCATAGGTATGTCAGGTATGTTGGCTGGCTAATCAAGCACAGTCAAACCATGGTCAGAAAAACTGTTTTAGCACTGTGGGCAGGTCCTGCTGGAAAAGGTAATCAGCATCTCCACAAAGTCTACCAGCAGATGGAAGCATAAAGTGCTCCAAAATCTACTGGTAGACCTCTGAACTGACTTTTTGGACTTGACAAAACATAAAATGGACCAACACCAGCAGAGGTCACGCCACACCAAATCATCACTAACTTTGGAAACTTTACACTGGACTTCAAGCAGCTTGGATTCTTTGCCTCTCCAATCTTACCCCAAACTCCAGATCTTGATATCCAAATGTAATGCAAAATTTACTTTTGTCTGAAAAGAGGACTTTAGACCACTGAGCAACAGCCCAGTTCTTTTTCCTCTTAGCTCAGGTAAGATGCTTCTGATGTTTCTGTTTCAGAAGTGGCTTAGTAGCCCATTAACTGAAGACATCTGAGTATCTGACTCTTGATGCAATGACTCCAGTTTTAGTCCACTCCTGGTGAAGCTCTCCCAAATGTTTTAATTTGCTTGACAGCATTCTAAAGCTTGCGGTCATCCCTGT
>NC_068398.1:54984638-55017337 GCF_023724105.1 Carassius gibelio
ACATTGTTCGGGAGGCAGACACACTCTTGCAGTTTAAATCTAGATTAAAGACCCATCTCTTTAACCTGGCTTACACATAACATACTAATATGCTTTTAATATCCAAATCCGTTAAAGGATTTTTAGGCTGCATTAATTAGGTAAACCGGAACCGGAAACACTTCACATAACATGTACCTTCTACATCATTAGAAGAATGGCATCTACGCTAATATTTGTCTGTTTCTCTCTTGTTCCGAGGTCACCGTGGCCACCAGATCCAGTCTGTATCCAGATCAGAGGGTCACTGCAGTCACCCGGATCCAGTACGTATCCAGACCAGATGGTGGATCAGCACCTAGAAAGGACCTCTACTGCCCTGAAAGACAGCGGAGACCAGGACAACTAGAGCCCAGATACATATCCCCTGTAAAGACCTTGTCTCAGAGGAGCACCAGGACAAGACCACAGGAAACAGATGATTCTTCTGCACAATCTGACTTTGCTGCAGCCTGGAATTGAACTACTGGTTTCATCTGGTCAGAGGAGAACTGGCCCCCCAACTGAGCCTGGTTTCACCCAAGGTTTTTTTCTCCATTCTGTCACCGATGGAGTTTCGGTTCCTTGCCGCTGTCGCCTCTGGCTTGCTTAGTTGGGGTCACTTCATCTACAGCGATCGTTGACTTGATTGCAAATAAATGTACAGACACTATTTAAACTGAACAGAGATGACATCACTGAATTCAATGATGAACTGCCTTTAACTATCATTTTGCATTATTGACACACTGTTTTCCTACTGAATGTTGTTCAGTGCTTTGACGCAATGTATTTTGTTTAAAGCACTATATAAATAAAGGTGATTGATTGATTGATTGATTGATCTACAGAATTCGTGAATTCAGTTCATAATTCTAAGTAGCCTATAGCCTATAATTAAAACATTTAAAGTAGACTAATTATGGGGAAAAGTTAACTTATTTTAATATAAATTTTATTATAAATGTGGGGTCGGGTTTTTCTCATTAAATTTTTTTAAAAATAAAAATTAGTAGTAGGCTTATATTTAATTCCATGTCGTTGTAGATCATATAAATAAATAAAGTTCAAATGGCGTTTTATAAATAAAGTTGTCAAATCTGCTTTGCCAATAACATGCAGCAGCTGGGAAAATATAATATTATTTTATATCGTATTATTAATTTAATTAATCACTATTATTATTATTATTATTATTATTTTATCTTGCAAGCAGCACTAGCAAAGAATTCGCAGGATTAATAAACTCGGCTGTCTGCCGCTTCTCTCCTGGTGAAGATGAACTGAGCTTGCAGTTGCCGCTTGTCGGTGCAGTACAGAAGGGATGAAAGGGGCGTTTCAGCGCCGCCCACACATTCAAACAAATATTAAAGCATAATCTCATTTTTTACCCACAAACACAAACACGAAAAATCCAGCAAAATTTTCGTTTTCCGTTTCTTAAACAAAACGAGAAAATTAAAATCAAACTGTTTCTCATTTATCTTTGTTTATTTTTAAATAGAAAATCAAAATACCAAAATATACACGGACCCCCATTACTCATTAAGAGAATAGGGACAACCCATTTCAAAAATGCACGGACCGTTTTTCCATTGTTAAAATAACAAAAGCGGATTTGGACACGCCCTGAGTGTACCTGCGCCGTGCGCTTTCCACCTTGTGTTTAGATCGTGAAAATAGGGCCCACATTCTCTATAGTGTGATATCTAGGTGAAAGAGTCTCTATATGCTGAGAATTAACTGAAGAAAAAATAACTTTGCACCAGTCTTCTGCAGTCCAATCCTTGTATGTCCTGGAGTATTTTAGTATTTCCTTGGCTTCTTTGGTGGCCTTCTTGATACCTGGCCGTTGTCAACACCAGGTTCTCATACCATCCTGCTGCCATTCCTGAGAAAAGATCTGCCTCTCTGGAGACACCATTCCGTAGCTGACTCCTCAGGAGGAGACAGTCTTGGCATTTGCTGGACACTGGGACATCCTGAAGACTTCTTCACTGCAGTTGAACCTCTCTCCTTGAAGTTCTTGATTCGGTAAAGCAATTTCCTTGCATGAAATTAAAAAATCAAAGAACAGTGAAATTATTATAATTTTAAATTTTTTTGTAAAGTTGATTTTTTTTTACTAATGAAGCTTTTAGCAATATTTAGAATACATCTGATCACTCTACGAAACAATGTGAATGAACACCACAACAGCTTAACCAGCAAACTTGTATGTCACTGCCAAGACTTTTGGCCATTAATGTATACTTTTACAGTTGAGTGCTTAACATCCTTATGAATATCAAGAGTAAACTTGCCATCACTTTTGGAAGTGGTAAAGTGTAGTTAAAAAGCATCACATAGATTTGTGTGTGATCCAGCATTCCTTATATAGTTTGTACAGACAGGGTATTTAATACCTAAGCCTGTTGCTTGGCTCTGGTTTAGCTGTGTTCTTCATACTTCTGGTGTACAGTTGCAGCACTTTAGCAGCTCAAGCATTTTTATTAATAAGTCATATCAAAGAAGGCTGTGCTCTGTGCATGGCTGACACTGTTTTCACCTAATGGGTTTGTTGACTGAACTGGCAACTCAAACTAAATATGAACTAACACGTCTGATATAACACCCTACAGAGCCCCTAAAGGCATGGTGTTGTAAAGAATTTATTAAGAAGTTATTTGCATCCTCTTGCTGTTTACTTTACACCTTGCAGTGGTTCAAACAGCTCAGACAGCAAATCTGTTAAACAGTTTATGAATAAAATATCCTACACACAGGAAAGCAGATGTGACCAGAAAATAAATGGAACACGCAAATTTGTGCCTGATAGTTTGTTGTGTGTGTGTCCATCCTTTCAAGTCAAGTCTGCTTTATTGTCAATTCTTCCACTTGTACAGTACATACATATCAAGAATTTAAACTGTGTTACTCTCAGACCCATGGTGCATACAGATAACACTAACAGTAGAGCATAAATATACAGATAGATACAGTTTAAATATAAAATACAACTATACAAATAAGGGTATGTTACAAAAATAAAAATTAATAAATAAAACAGTTAAATAAAGCAGTACAAGTCACATGGTATATAGAATGCAAAGCAGTGAAGAAAACAAACAGTCCAGATAAAATGATTGTAGTGTATTTTATCATCAGTAAAATATGGAGTGCCACAAGGATCCGTCCTAGGTCCCCTTCTATTTTCAATATATATGTTGCCCCTTGGTAATATTATTAGAAAATACGGAATTAGCTTCCACTGTTATGCTGATGATACTCAGCTATATATCTCAACGAGACCAGATGAAACTTCCCAATTATCTAAGCTAACAGAGTGTGTTAAAAATGTAAAAGATTGGATGACACACAATTTTCTCCAATTAAATTCGGATAAGACAGAGATATTAATTATTGGACCAAAAAACACTACACAGAATCTTGTAGATTACAATCTGCAACTAGACGGATGTACTGTTACTTCCTCTACAGTCAGAAATCTGGGTGTTATATTAGACAGCAATTTGTCTTTTGAAAATCATATTTCCAATGTTACAAAAACTGCATTCTTCCATCTTAGAAACATTGCCAAGCTACGAAACATGTTATCTGTTTCTGATGCAGAAAAGCTAGTTCATGCATTCATGACCTCTAGACTGGACTATTGTAATGCACTTCTAGGTGGTTGTCCTGCTTCTTCAATAAACAAGCTACAGGTCGTCCAAAATGCAGCAGCTAGAGTCCTTATGAGGTCAAGAAAATATGATCATATTACCCCAATTTTACAGTCTCTGCACTGGCTACCTATTAAGTTCCGTATCAGTTACAAATTATCATTACTTACCTATAAGGCCCTAAATGGTTTAGCTCCTGCGTACCTAACTAGCCTTCTACCACGCTACAACCCATCACGCACCCTAAGGTCACAAAACGCTGGACTTTTGGTCGTTCCTAGGATAGCAAAGCCCACTAAAGGAGGTAGAGCTTTCTCACATTTGGCTCCCAAACTCTGGAATAGCCTTCCTGATAATGTTCGGGGTTCAGACACACTCTCTCTGTTTAAATCTAGATTAAAAACACATCTCTTTCGCCAAGCATTCGAATAATGTTTCTTTTTAATTGTGAGTGTAGTTGCATCTGTTCAAAGTTGCATTTTTATTCATTAGCTTGGGTTAAACTAATTTTACTTTGTTGGATCAGCAGCTATGCTAATGATGTCTGTATTTTGTTTCTATGTTTCGCCACGGGATTTACATCCCGTGGTAACTAGGATTTACACAAGCTCCAGTCTGGATCCAGAACACCTGAGAAGAGATGATGCTGACCCTCAGAGGACCCCAGATGATGCTAACCTTGAATCAACAAACAGAACTAACAATTATTGCTAAATGTGTGACTGAATCATATAATAACTTAATAATATTGATAGTTCATCGTTTAGCTGACTACGTCTTGTATTATTATTATTATTTTTTTTCTAAAATCCTGTCAAATGTGCACAAACTACTAGCTACTACTAAATATTGTAGAAACATAATTTTCTGTAAAGTTGCTTTGTAACGATTTATTTTGTAAAAAGCGCTATACAAATAAACTTGAATTGAATTGAATTGAATAGAGTCTGTTTCATTATCTTTTTATCCTACAGTAAATCAACATGCACATTCCTTACAGACTGGAAATTAACTTGCACTTTTACATGACAGAAGAGTGGTGCAGGTCTCTGAGTAATAGAGACACAAATGATGAATGATAAATGAGGTAAAATGTTGACAGTTTTGTCCAATAGCGAGGGGTTAAATGGAGATGCATTTAATTGTAGCAGCAAAAGGGAGCTACATTCCTTCTTTTATTTCTTCAAGACCCTGAATCTGCTTTTGGCAGAAGTGAGAATGTTCATGGAATAACATAGGGCTTACTCGAGAAACCCAAGAAGCCAGCAGACCATATAAGCTCTGGAAAATGTCTCACCCTTTACAGCTGTTAATGTTAATATACATTTAAAAATAGATCAAGGCTGCGGCAATGTTCTTCTGCCGTATCTGAAGCAGTGATAGCAAAGAGATCATGTAAGATCCAGTGGGATGTATGTTTTGCTTTTTGTTTTGTCTGGGGAACTGTAAATTTCCATTCAGTGTTATTCATCCTACCTTAGTGTGTGTATAGAAACACACGGCTACTGCATTTTGGTATTTTGATTCTGAATAAACACCTGGTTTTGAATAAAAGATACATTTATAATTTAAATTAAACCAAAGACAAAACGTATTTGACAAATGCATAATTACTGTAAAATACAAATGTGATTTAGAAATGTTCTAATCTAATTCATATCTGGTATAAAATGCTTTTATGTTTGTCACATAATTAGAGCACATACATTTTCAGTAGTTTTTCACGAATACATTAAACTCTGAATTTCAGTCAACTCTGGATGTATTCTAGTTCCCTATCATAGGTCACTTCGATGCTGCGGTGACGTCACCACGTATGGGAACACCTCTGGTGTGACGAATGTCTGAAGCCCTATACCATCCCGCCAATCCTATTGGCCAAATGGCGCATAGCACCACCCTGCGCATGCGCACGCATGATATACCTGGGTGCAGCGTGCCATTTCGCTCAGATTTCATTCCTTCAGGAATAGCGAATCATCTGTGCCCTATCGTCTCGCGTTCTCCAGCGATCTCTTCGAGCAGTGTTAACTCCTCTTCGCGGACGCGATGAGTTTTCGAAAATGTAAGGAGCCATGTACCAGGTACATCACGGCGGGGGACACTCATGACAGGTGCGTAGTATGTCTTGGTTTACATCACGCACAGGCGGCGCTTAGCGGCCTTTCTTCCTGTCCCCATTGTGATGGCCTGCGGCTCAGAGTACTGCGCTCCAGGGTGGAAGTATTCTCTAATGTCGCCCTCGAGTCTAACCCCCGTCAGGTCACCTCTGCGACTGCCGAGGCACCGCACGAGGCGAGGGCCTGGGGTGACACGTGCGACATGGACTTCGTGGACAGCGCAGCGCTGGAATATTCTCCACATCGCTCGCTCTCCCCTACCCTGCTGCAGAATAAAACTTATACTGAGCCTGTCGTCTTCTCTAATGAGGATTTACTTCCCACACCGGAGGCATGCGCCGCCATCTCCTTCGGTTGTGGACGCTATGACGACGATGTTTTATCCACCGCGGCCTCGGGGTCTGAGGACTTCGCGACCGACACTAGCCCTCTTCCTCCTAGCGGACAGGAGAGGCGTGTTTCCCCCTCCTACAGTGAGCTGTTGGATGTGGTTTCTCGTGTGGTGGGTAAATTGGGGCTAGACTGGGAGGTTGACAAGGCCGAGGCCCAACCTTCTTCTAAGCTGGACGACCGTTTTCTAACCAGTCGGACACCTACACAGCCCCGGAGGCCTTTGCCTTTTTTCCCGGACCTCCACCAGGAGGTTTCGAGGTCCTGGAAACAGCCGTTTTCGGCGCGGATTACTAACGCTGCGGCCGCGGATTTCGTCACCGTTTCTGATATGGCGAACCATGGCTATACTATGATGCCCCCGGTGGAAGAGACTCTCGCCGAACACCTTGCGCCTAGTTCGGCCGCGGCTTGGAAGTCTCGCCCCCTTCTTCCTTCGAAGGCGTGTCGAGTCACGTCTAGTTTGGTGGGTAAATCCTACATGGTGGCTGGTCAGGCGGCTGCTTCACTCCACTCTATGGCGGTCCTTCAGGCCTACCAAGCGGAGTTATTGAAGGAATTGGATGAAGGTGAGGGCATCACACCGGAGGTAGTGAAAGAACTGCGTAGAGCTACGGATTTGGCGCTGCGTGCTACCAAACATACCGCTCGTGCAGTGGGCCGTACTATGGCCGGTTTGATTTCGGTTGAGCGCCACCTCTGGCTTAATCTCACCGATATTAAGGAGAAGGATAAATCTTTCCTTATGGATGCCCCTGTCTCCAGGGATGGACTGTTCGGTGAGGCTGTCACGTCAGTAGTGGAGAAGTTCAGGGCAGCGAAACAGCAATCAGCCGCTTTCCGCCAGCTGATTCCCCGCAGACCCAGGGAGGTCGAACGCCGGCAAGCGCCCGCGCGTTCTCGCTCAACCTCCTCTCACCGACAGCGAGCAGCCTCTCGAGAGGAACCCACACCTATGGCGCCTCCTCGTAAGGACTGGGGCCCTAGGGTTTTTCCTCCGGCGCACCAGCGTCAACGTAAGCGATTGAACCTGACCTCGACGGCTAAAGCCTCTCGTTCTCGGGTGCCGAATAGCAGCTCCTGATCTTTTTGCTGCTTGCCAGGGACTGTGCCCTCCGCTAGAGAGCGCTGTCGGACCGCTTTCGCGCATCCTACACTCTCATTGCAGTTCCCATGCTCAAACATTGATTGTCTCGCCGCAAATAGCGCCTCGAGCAACATTGGATCGAGCTGTAATAATAGACGCTCCCTCAGACACTCTGCGCAATCCTGCTTTTGGAGTTCGAGGGACGACTCAAGGACCCTGCACAAACGGCCCGTTTATGACGGCTCGCACAGCCGCCGCTTTTTCGCTAGCGGCAGAGCCCGATGTTCCATCTGTTGGCCTAATTCCTGCCGTGGACACGTTTCAGGATTATACTCAACGGAACGCAACGACTCTGGCGCATACGCTTCCCCGGTGCACGAACACCACGGGGTTTTTCGTGTCCGGTCGTTTTAACGCGTATGACGGCGTTGCAGGGAGCGGAAGTTTTGAAACCGCTAATATTGTTTCGGGCCGCGTGGGAACGCTTGCCCGGCATTCCTCAATGGGTGTTACGCACGGTTTGTCACGGATACACCATTCAGTTTCGGAAAGGCCCGCCTCCTTTCCGCGGAATTCTTTCCACTACGGTGAAGTCTACGGAAATGGCGGTGCTGCGACAGGAAATGTCAGCTCTGCTGAGCAAAGGGGCTATAGAAGAAGTACACCCCTCTCAGATGGAGACAGGTTTTTACAGCCGTTATTTCGTGGTACCGAAAAAAGACGGCGGGTTACGACCCATTCTGGATTTACGCCGTCTGAATCTTGCACTCAGACCGAGCAAATTCAAGATGTTGACGGTGAAATCTATTCTGTCTCAGATCCGACCAAGCGATTGGTTTATTACGATCGATCTGAAGGATGCGTATTTCCATATTCAGATCGTCAAGAGACACAGGAAGTTCCTCAGATTCGCTTTAGAGGGCAAAGCGTATCAGTACCGCGTTCTTCCCTTTGGCTTGGCTTTAGCGCCCCGTACTTTCTCAAAATGCATGGACGCAGCTCTGGCCCCGTTGCGGCTCCAGGGCGTTCGTGTGTTGAATTATTTGGACGATTGGCTGGTGCTAGCGCAATCGCGGACTCAAGCACACTCTCACCGAGATCTTGTGCTGAATCATTTAAACAGCCTGGGCTTATGAACAAATTTCAAGAAAAGTGTTTTAACTCCCTCTCAACGGATAACTTTTCTGGGAATAGATCTGGACTCTCGCGCGATGACAGCGAAGCTTTCTCTCCCGCGCGCTCAGTCGATTGTGTCATGCGTGCGGCACTTCAAAGCGGGTCGCACGGTGACAGTGAGATTGTGCCTCAGGCTCTTGGGTCTAATGGCAGCAGCATCCCCCGTGATTCGTCTGGGATTGCTTCAAATGCGCCCCTTTCAGTGGTGGACGAAAAGGCGGAATATTTCACCCCGTTGTCTCCCGCATCGCACGATTTCGGTGACACGGCGGTGTGTGATGTCGCTAAAATTTTGGATGTCAACCGAATTTCTCCTGTCAGGAGTTCGACTGGGAATGTATGCTTTCCGAGAGACTGTCACGACGGACGCGTCTTTGACTGGTTGGGGAGCTGTGTGTCGAGGGCGACCAGCCCACGGAGTGTGGACAGCGGCTCAGCGCGGCTGGCACATAAACAGACTGGAATTACTGGCAGTTTTTCTGGCTCTCCAGTATTTCGCGGATCTGCTGATCGGCCGTCATGTGCTGCTCAGATCAGACAACACAGCGGTTGTGTCTTATCTGAACCATCAAGGAGGATTGCGCTCTCGCCCCCTGTGCAGGCTGGCGAGGCGTGTTCTTCTGTGGTCTCGGGACAAGTTTCTGTCGATCCGGGCCATTCATGTCCCCGGACGATTGAATTTCGGAGCGGACCTGCTATCCAGACAGGCTCTGGAACAGGGAGAATGGCGATTACACCCCCAGACGGTGGATCTTTTATGGCGGATATTCGGCAAAGCGAAAGTGGATTTATTCGCGTCGAGCATGACTACGCATTGCCCGCTTTGGTTCTCCCTACGCTCCCCATCGCCCCTGGGCGTGGATGCGTTAGCTCACAGCTGGCCCAGGACCAGTCTGTATGCTTTTCCTCCGATTCGTTTGATCCCAGCGGTATTATGCAGAATACGCCGGGACAGAGTGGAACAGCTGCTGCTGGTGGCTCCGCGATGGCACACGCAGCCGTGGTTTGCGGATCTGATCAGTCTGCTAGCGGGCTCTCCGTGGGAGATTCCCCTCAGACAGGATTTATTATCACAAGCACAGGGGCTGATTTGGCACCCGAGGCCGGATCTGTGGAAACTGTGGGCGTGGCCATTGAGCGGAGTGCATTAGTATGTCCCGGTCTTTCTGTTGAAACTACTGAGACTATATTGAATTCTAGAGCAGCTTCTACGAGACGCTTATATGCTTTCAAGTGGAGACTGTTTACAGCCTGGTGTGGCAATCATAATGTGGATCCAGTTTACTGCCCAGTGGCTTCAGTGCTGGAGTTCCTCCAGGAGCGTTTCTCGGATGGCGTTACACCAGCCACTTTAAAGGTTTACGTGGCAGCCATTTCAGCTTACCACGAATACATAGGCGGTGCCTCTGTGGGGCGTCATCCATTAGTTTCTCGTTTCATACAGGGTGCGCGACGGCTGAGGCCTTTCCGCCCTGTGCGAGTTCCTTCATGGGATTTATCCATTGTGTTGTTAGGTTTATCTGGGCATCCGTTTGAGCCCTTGGAGACCGTATCAGATAAATTCCTGACACTGAAGACACTTCTTCTCATGGCTTTATCCTCCCTCAAGAGAGTTGGGGATTTACAGGCTCTTTCTGTTTCACCTTCATGCATGGAATTCGCACCGGGCTCTGTGAAGGTGCTGCTGCGGCCCAGGCCTAACTATGTTCCTAAGGTCGCATCTAACCCTTTTCGCTTTCAGCAAGTGGTTCTGGAAGCTTTTTCACCTGCTGAGGCTGGGTCAGGAGATCTAAGTCTTTGCCCTGTGAGAGCTTTAAAGACTTATGTGGATCGTACAGCCCCTTGGCGTGAATCTGACCAGCTGTTTGTCTGCTTTGGACATAAAAGTAAGGGCCATGCAGTTACAAAGCAGCGCATGTCCCATTGGCTGGTGGAGGCAATTTCTTTGGCCTATGAGGCGCGCGGACTCGCTTCGCCCTTAGGGGTTAAGGCTCATTCCACTCGAGCTGTAGCTTCTTCTCAAGCTTTTCTCAGTGGCTCTTCTATGGATGATATCTGTGCTGCGGCAGGATGGTCCTCACCGAGCACTTTTATCAAGTCCTACAGTCTGGATGTGAGGATGGCCCCTGGCTCCCGGGTTCTCTCCGCTTGAGCAGATGCTTCCTCGGATCTCAGTTATCAGGTACGTCAGGCGTTTTGGTATATCGTTCCCATACGTGGTGACGTCACCGCAGCATCGAAGTGACCTATGATAGGGAACATCTCGGTTACGTATGTAACCTTGGTTCCCTGAATAGGGAACGAGATGCTGCGGTTCTGGCCGTTCCGTACCTTGATAACTCTTCATCTTCAGTCATGAAATCTGAGCGAAATGGCGCGCTGCACCCAGGTATATCATGCGTGCGCATGCGCAGGGTGGTGCTATGCGCCATTTGGCCAATAGGATTGGCGGGATGGTATAGGGCTTCAGACATTCGTCACACCAGAGGTGTTCCCATACGTGGTGACGTCACCGCAGCATCTCGTTCCCTATTCAGGGAACCAAGGTTACATACGTAACCGAGATGACAGCAGCGGGTAAACAGGACTTTTATTATGGCGCGGCTATGTGACGTCACAATTGTGCGCCGCACTCCTGCATCTTTTGTGACTCGACTAGAGACAGGTCTGTGTTTAAAGCATCTTTAAACAACCTTCAATCATCTCGACAGGTGTAAAGGCGATGGAAAATCAATAGTTTATTATTGACTGTAACATATTAATGCCTTATCTAGAATATATGAATGTAATTGTGTGAGTAAATAAGCGCGTCCACACATGAGTAACGTTAACTCAAAAGTAACCTCTCATTTCTGAACATGAATTCAGTGATGGAGAAACTGAGCTGTTCAAACTCTGAATCAGGGCTGGGGAGTAATGAAATACATGTAACAGTCTTACGTATTTTAAATACAAAATATGACTGTGTTTCGTTTAGGGCAAAATGATATGGACAAAATTTCATATCTCGATTTTCATGCCAGATATCTCGGTATCTATAAGGGGTGTCACGATTTCGAAATTAAGTCACAGTCTCGAACTTCGAATTAAAAAATGGAATCGTCGATGCGGCCACGCCCCCATGTTGTATGACGGCAAATCAATGACAAAAATAACCGAGCATTCAACTGATGCTGGCGCGCGCGCTATATGGCTTCCGCGATAGGAAAACTGAATCGGATGCGAAGAAACGGGAGCCCGCGAGCTCATTTCAAACTCTCGCACGCGCGTGACATGTACTCTGCGCGCAATAAAAGCCCTCGCGCACGTGCGCATTCCCCACATCCTCGCGCTCGATCATCTCACCTCTGCTCGCGCGAACAATTTTATTTTTGTCAGTCGTGGGGCGGGGCTTGCTGTTTTAGTTGTTATCTCAAATGTCATTGGTTATTCCCCTTTTCCTAAAGTCAGTATTCGACGCCTGTTAGAAAATGAGTAATAATTCTATCGAGTCAAAATAGGGCCATATATATCAGCAAAATAAAACAATGTTTTGCAAACAAAAAAAATGTTTTGCAAAAAAAAAAAAATGTTTTGCAAATAAAATTAGAGTATTGAGAAAAAAAATGCTTTTTTGCAAGTAAAAAAATAATAATTGCAAAAGAAAAGTTTACCACTGAGAGAAAAAATCAAGTTTAGCAAAGTATAACTTCAGCAGCATTGACTTTGCAACACATTTCCCTTTGCGCCGCTCCTTTAAATATGCGTTTCAGTCATCCGTGCCTCTGCAGTGCAAGCTTTCCTTTGCGCTTCATTTTTTTCTTTTTGCCTCACTTTCTGTCCCTGATTTACGTGGGGGAGGGGTCAAGAGGTTGAGGTGTGTACAAGGGACGAAGGCGCGTCCTTCTCGTTACGTCATCAGCGCGAGCCCCAGACCGAGTGGATCGATCGAAATGGAGGAGCAGAGACATGCAGGTGATTGATCACAGGTATGTATTATTGATCGCTTTCTTCAAGTTCGCTAGATAGACCGATAACTATATGTAACTATGTGTATCAACGTGTTTGCTCAAGTTAAGTAAGTTAGAGATCAATTAATGCGGTTGATGTGGCAATTAGCTAATCGCCGACGCAACGTTAAGTGTGTTGGCGGCTGTACATTTCTCTCAATATGCACACCTTTCGCGTTGTTTTATAATTAATAAATAATAATAATTATTCTACACGCCCTAGTTGTATTATGGACTATAAACGATGCCAAAGGTGTCTCTCAATATATACTGTAAATAAAAAACAAATAATACAAAACAAATGCCTTATGTGTAACGTTAAACATAATTCGAAATAAACCTCTTTCTGATTCCGAACAAGTTTATTTATATACAGTAGGTCACATACTATGTTTAAAAGCTGTGATGTTTATGATACATTGTTAATGCACTTATTCTAGATCAGCTGTGTGAAACTTAATTCCTGGAGGGCCACAGCTCTGCAGTTTAGCTCAAACTAGCTCCAACCCACACCTGTTTGGAGGTTTCTAGTAATCCTGAAGATCTTGATTAGCTGAATCAGATGTGTTTGATTGGGGTTTGAGCTAAACTGTGCAGAGCTGTGGCCCTCCAGGAACTGAGTTTAAAACACCTGATCCAGATAATCCTATATGATGTTGTGATGACATATTTAACAGAGAGAATATTCTGATGTCTGTACAGCTGCACAGAATTGAATAGGTCTTCTGACCTAAAGCCTTGGTCAGATTCAGTCAGTTCAGGGTCAGCAGCAGCAGCAGCCACAACAACGACAGCAGCCTCCTGCCTCAAATTCATAAAACCTTTATTTCTATGCACAGTTTACATTTTTATGTGTTTTCAGGTGGAGGCAGAAGAAACCGATCTCTCTGCATGGAATGATCAAGTAATTAACTGGTTTTACGGAGACCGTTAAACCTGACAACAAAGAGGCCATAATAAGGTCAGAAAAAGTCTGCCAACTTCTTTACATTTGAAACCTTGCAAACGGTTTTAATTTTTCTGCCTACCAGATATACTGATTAGCCACAACACTGTCTATATTACGCAATCATTTTCTGGTTCTTTTTCCAGATCAATTGTGCTTCATGCAACTCTACATTTGGTCCCTTTGTTGAAGCAAATCTGAAAAGGTCTTGAAGTCTACAATTTTGTGGACATCCTGGAAAACCATTCAGGACTTTGCCACCAGTTCTTTGTCCCTGATGTGGTGGATGATTATAAGGTATCAGTAACTGGAAAAAAAAATATGCCTATATCTTGTATTTCATTTTAGGAATGTTAAATATAGGAAAATTATTATTTGCCAAGTTAAAAAATAATTGTCAAACACTTGTTCCTTACAAAAAAATAATAGTAGAAAATGGATTGCTTTTAATACCTCAGTAATGGTTTCCTAGCTTATTGGTTAGATAACGGTGCTAGCATAGCCCAAGGGCTTGGGTTCGATCTAAGGAATTGCAGGATTGCACATACTTAAAACAAATGTTATTATACTTATAAAGTAGATTTGGATAAAAGCCAAATGCATATGTGTATATGTACCTGAAAATGGATGGTTGTTTTGTTTTTTTCCCACAGGCTGATGCAGACTTCATCATGCAGAACATTCTTCCGAAAATGTCGGAAAAGGGATCAGTACGAGAGACTTATGAAACAGCTATAATCAACTTTCTGCAAGACTTTCTCCAAACAATTGAAAGCTGTGTTATGTATGAACTTACAGAGTTGATTTAGTATAAATATTGTTAAAAAAAAATGCAGATTACACAAATTAATGTTAAAATGTAGTTGATTTAATTCAGTCAAAACCAACCCTAGAGATACGTTTTTTTTTTTGCTTGTAGAGGATAACCCTGACGGAGACATCCTGCCCTTAACTGTCCCCGGTGTCATGCAATGGCTCACTGGCCAGGGACACAAACCTCTTCTAATGTCAGAACTTAAAGATTTCTCTTCATTTTGACCATGAGTGTATGTAGAGGATGCCAGAACATATAATATGCTTCCCAGTTGTTAGTGCCTGTGCCAGAAAAATTACATTTCCCACCGTACACATGGGTGACTACAGTTCTTTTAAATCAGTCATGTTGCAAGCCATTCAATTTGACAACGGTTTTAACGGAATTTAAAATGCTACTAAATGTATGGAATTGTACATGTTCAGGAAGAAAACTTTTATACATTGGTAAATGTTCTTATGGTTTTTTAATTTACTGTGTATGTGTAGAGAACACAACGTGTTACATATTGTAAAATTGTATATCTTAATGAAGGGGTTAAGAAAACACAAGTTGTTATACAAACCTATTTCTGCTTTAAATATAGCCAATACAGAAATTAAAACAAGCATGCAATGTCAACATAAGTTTTTTTTTTATTGAATTGGATGTTAATTTGCTTGTAAATGGATCATTTGTTCACTAGTCATTTCAATGACTGATTTAGTGTCAATTAAGAATGAAACCGCACAAAATTTAAAACTTCTAAATACTGGTCTCTTCCATAGTTTTGAGAGCGTGAGGTTGGGTTAAAAAAGTTTGAATTTGGGCCTTAAGTTCTTCAGTTAAGGGGCATTCGACTGGAGGAAACTACAATTCCTGTCCACGGCTGATCAGAGATACTATCTGTGTCCCAGTCAGAGTCGTCGTCTTGTGCAATCTGTTAAAAGTTGGTAATAGTTTATGGACATTGGGGCAATATCTTGCATGAAAACATTACATTAAACGACACAAATTCTTAAAATACCTCAGATAGGACTGGAGGAGTGACAGGGTTTTGCAGGAGTCCAATTTCCCACAACTGGTCTGGGCTTAGATTACTCTGTGTGGAGAGGATGGTTATTCCACCCACTAGTAAAGGAGTCAAGGCTGGCTTGGAGACGAGGTAGGAACACAAACTGACAACAAAAGAGGTGCAAAAAGCCTCTACAGGCCCATCTCCATCAAATAATGAGATTATGATGTTCAGTGAAAGCTCTCCACACATAATAGCCTATGTGTTACTCAAATAATTTTACTTCAAAACCCCGCTAAATATCACCCTCTGGCCGGTCTGAAGTATCTGTTATTAATAATATAGGAGTCTAATAATAATAAGAAGAAAGCGATCAATAAAACATACCTGTGATCAATCACCTGCATGTCTCTGCTCCTCCATTTCGATCGATCCACTCGGTCTGGGGCTCGCGCTGATGACGTAACACACCTCAACCTCTTGACCCCTCCCCCACGTCAAATCAGGGACAGAAAGCCAGGCGCAAAGAAAAAATGAAGCGCAAAGGAAAGCTTGCACTGCAGAGGCACGGATGACTGAAACGCGGATTTAAAGGAGCGGCGCAAAGGGAAATGTGTTGCAAAGTCAATGCTGCTGAAGTTTTACTTTGGTAAACTTAATTTTTTTTTCTCTCAGTAGTAAACTTTTCTTTTGCAATTATTTTTTTTTACTTGCAAAAAAGCAATTTTTTTTCTCAATACTATAATTTTATTTGCAAAACATTTTTTGTTTGCAAAACATATTTTTTGTTTGCAAAACATTGTTTTATTTTGCAGATATATATGGCCCTATTTTGACTCCATACTATTCACTTGACTTGACCCATGACTTCATCAGTGGACCAGATACATGCGAGTAATTATTTCTTTTGCTTGTTTAATTTATTTTTGTCTTTAATGTAATTTAATGCATTGTTTATAGAGTAGATCTTTTGTAGATACTTGATTAACTGGAATTCTTCTGATTGCTAGTGATTGCAGTCTTGTAATAAGAGATACACATATTTTACAGACTGTAATGATGCACACACACACACACACAGGGCTGGACTGGGACAAAAAAATCAGCCCTGGACTTCATCCAGACCGGCCCACCACACACACACGCACACGCACACGCACACTACATGTCTATACATACATTAATCTGGATGTAAAATTACTGATTAGAATGTATTACTATCAAAACCATGAAAAAACTATTAAAATAATAAACAAAGAAAATGTAAATTATTTTATCAGGCTTTATTTTAAATATCTAAAGGTCTTATTTTATGTGCTTCTTATTATTCTAATAGAAATATTAATGCTTAGGGTACACAATTTCTGCTGTAACTATATTTCATGTGCTGCAAAACATTTTTTTTTTTAAATATTAATTCACACAAATTACCTCTGACCTGTTGGCTGCTTATAGTAGGCTAGTATTAAGACCACTGAACTATAGTAAGCATTATTTATAAAGACCACTGATCTACAATAAAATAAAAGAGTAATTAAGACAAAGAACGTTGTGTAGTGATTTATTTTACATTTTTCATAACATAATCAAAGGCCTTTAAAAAGCCGCAGCATAAATGGCTGCCCACTGCTCCGGGTGTGTGTTCACAGTGTGTGTGTGTGTGTGTGTGTGTGTGTGTGTTCACTGCTGTGTTCACTGCTCTGTGTTTGTGTACTTCGGATGGGTTAAATGCAGAGCGCGAATTCTGAGTGTGAGTCACCATACTTGGCTGAATGTCACGTCACTTTATTCAAATGCAGAGCTCAATGCTAGGGTTCAGAACTTTTCTTGCCCTGCCAAAAAATAAATACATAAACAAAGATAAAAATAAAATTGCTATTGTTTTCTTTGTAAATAAGCTGCAATCTCATTTCACAATTGTAATTTCAATACCACAATAAACACTAACTATTAAGTTCAAACATTAATGAAGACAAGTGAACAGTCAGTAATAAAAATGTTAAAAAATTATCATAAATAGCACCGTTTTCAGGTACAGATATTGCATAATCAAATGTAAAATACTTCAGGTGTAAATATAATAAATATGTACTGTAGTGCACATATTTAGCAAAATACTCCTTTCTTATGGCTATTTTTCAATCTCAACTAACCTGCTATGGTCTTTAAAGGGCTTTCTTGAGGTAAATGTAACTTTATGTGAAATAATTGTTCTCCTGCTGTTTTGACTGATAATTGGTTGATATTATTTCTGAGGCATATATACATTTCTGTAAGTTGTACTGTATCTTTAAACAGAAAGTAACAGATGATCGGTTTACTTGAACTGAGGCACTAAAGCGATCTGTCACGTCATATTTTCTGACGCCAAAACGGTATTGTCTGAAATTTTGTAATAAAATAGACAGAACTTGAGAGCTGAGAATTTTAAATGTAATTTATATAGATCAGTGAGTGGTTGCAGATTACAGCTGGAATATCCTAACTTTTTGAAACAAAACAATGCAGTAGCCTATGCTATGTGTATCATTACATATCTGTCTCACCTCAGCAGTCAAGTTAAGTCACTTAAGTCTTTTGCCTTCCAGCAAATAATTTATTTATCTTGACACATTTGGTGGCATCTGCCTCAAGTGCTTGTCGTTTTCTCTCTCTCAACCTTCAGCCCCTCATTTACGCTTAGATATTTTATTATTTAACATATTGAATTTCGTCGCAGTTGTAATGGGCCGCTTTTCAAGGCTATAACTTGATTCTGATTGGCCAATGAGCAGTGAACACGTCTCGCAGCTCACATCAGCATCATGCGCACGCGTCGTTTTATCTGTTCTTTATACTGCTTTTTGTAATGTTTTAAATAAATTATTGTGACTAACGTAAAAAAAAAAAAAGCATCTTGCGGCTTCATGAAAGAGACACGTAAGGCCAGAATAGGACTGTACAAAAATATACTTACGAATATATTTGCAATAAATAATGATTTAAAAACAAAATACATAACGCACCGGCCCAACCAGACCGCGGCCCACCGGGAATCTCCCGGTAGTCCCGATGGCCAGTACATGCCTGCACACACACATACTGTTCATACATACATAATATATATATATATATATATATATATATATATATATATATATATATAAATAAATCTAAATGAATGACTGTGAAGTGTTTAACAAGTGTTTTATCTTTAATCTTTTAAATAGATACATCGTAATATTTGAAGGTTAGTTTAGTCATTTTTTTATTGTTTTTGTTTGTTTTGTTATGAACTTGAATGTCATCTTTTGTGACTGCACTTACAAAAGAGAAACTGGATGGCAGTTTATTTTAAGTTTTCAATTGACTAAAGATATAAGTTATTGTTACATTATATTGTTAATAAAAGTTTTAAATTTGACAGTGTAATGTGGTACATTGCAAACAAAGGTCAGATATTATATTACATAAAAGTCTAGTTTGAAAAATGACAATCTGTGCTTTAAAGAGAATAAATGTAAAAATTGAGAATCGAATCGAACCGTGACCTTAGAATCGAAAATGCAATCGAATCGAGGATTTGGAGAATCGTGACACCCCTAATATCTATACGATATGACTACGTGTTCTTTTGCTAAGCACGACCTGCACAACACGTCACTCTGGTTTACATCGCCTTTTCTGAATCCAAAATACTTCCCAATTATAGAAGATGATTTATGTTTTGGCACCAAGTCAGATTCTGCACTGCCACCGGCCGCATTATCTCCCGCACTCATTTCTTTCTAATTTATCCGCTGTCTCTGTACAGTGTGCATGCATAGACGTTGGAACAGGGGGGGGCTGGGGAGGGGGGGGTAGAGACAGGCGCGCTCAGAGCTAGTGCTGTCACTTTTGTGAAAAAATCATTTTAGATTTTTAAGACATAAGTGTTAATTGAATCGATTGTAAAATCGATTTTCCATGTCTAAAAAAAAAAAAAAAAAAAAGGTTTCCTTTTTCAACGTCAAATAATGGACGAACGTAAAGAGAGCGCTGGAAACGCACAGGTCAGCAATATTTCTTATTTATTGGCATGAAGATTCGTGCAACATTCTCGAAAAAATATATATGCAGAGGGGACGGCTGCCATAACAAAAGAAAAACATCACTGCAGGCTTCATTTATGATTTAGGCAATTCAAAAATCTCCAAGATTATTTTAAATAATGATTCAATCCATTTCAAACAACTGTTCAAAAAATGAAACTTTAAATGGACCTGAGAAACAGGCCATGTGTGTGTTTTTTTATTGAACATAACCGACACTAGGTAGGTATATTGTAATGCGCAAAATAAGGCCATTACAAATTTATTGGACAGGAAAACAAGTCGATCAACACTTTCGGGGTCCAGAGCAGAGTGTTTTTTATTCACTATATGTCCAGCTGTTGGTAAGATGCGCTCCGACCGCACTGATGTCCCAGGGACACTCAGGTACAGCTGCGCAAGGTGGGGGTATTACTGCCAATTTCCACCACAAAAGCCGGTCGCTCTCAGCTTGCAACGGTCCTTTTCATAACTCATTTTCTGCGCCGCGTCTTTACATTGAAATCATTCGCGCCGGACAAAGAGGTCGCAACTTTTCAGTGTTTTCAACCACATACTGTTTATTTTAGTTTTCAAACAAATAAATTCACATAAGGACTAAAAAACAATACATTTAGAGTTTATAAAATACATACTGATGTCTATGGAAGAGGTAATAATAATCCTTTCCATTATAATTCGACATGTTTTATTCATATCAGATACACATTGTGTAAGTAACTTCAGTGTTTACTCTATTCTATTCCCAGTTCACCAGCCACTTACTTTTAGGTATTTCAGGAGAAGTGGATGAATTCACGTGTTGTAAACATAGAGGTTGTAAATCCAACCGATTCTCTGAACTGCGTCTGCGGCACAAACTAACACGGCGGCGCCCATCGTGCATACAGATCAACTAATGCGATCATTATAAAGGTGTTTAAACAACAATATACTTCCACTTGCATGTATTTGACAATCGGAATATCAGATATTTCATGCCATAACTAACACATTTGTGAATATTCTGAATAAAAAAGGAAAAATGATATAAAAGCAGATCATCATTCATTCAGCGCTGTTGCTGCTGCAGTGTGTCACGTGACAAGCAATGACGCGTCACCATGGAAACGCCGCCCCCCCCTCTCACAATATAGTTCCCACGTCCCTGGTGTGTGTGCGCTGGCTTTAGCGGTGCAGTCAAGGGCACTCCTAAAACTGATGTTTGTTGTGACTGCCAGAGTTGTATGCAGGGCGAGCGCGGAGAGGGGAAATCTATATCGTTGCTTTTTTCGATAGTAATATCTTGAAAGTTCATATCTAGATATGGATACGATAACGATATATCGTTCAGCCCTAGTTTCGTTATAATTACATTTTAAATGAGGAGTAATAGGATTTTTGACATTAATAATCATTTAATGTCTTTTATTAATTTAATACTTAAGTAAACAGTCTGGGGATTTTAATCAATAAGTCAACGGATTCTCTCTCTCGTGAATCCAACAAGAAAGTTACTAAAAGTGTAATTCATCGACTGGCCGCTTGAGGCTGGCTGCAGAAGGGAGTCAGTCCCATAGACTCCCCATGTTAAAATGCCCAACTTTACAGTAGGAAAAAACATGTTTACAGCCTGGTGCAAAAAATGATTTTGGTCTAAATAGCTAATTTTGCCCTTTATGACAACTGTGAAGGGGGTGATTTTTTTTTATAATTCATCCGTTTAAATTATATAAAGCCTTAAAGTTCTGCATAATTAAGGGCGTGGTCACTTGAGTGACATGTGGATTGCTGCTTCTGACTGCCGTCACGCTAGGTGGGCGTGGCTTCAGCAACCAGCTCCCGCCTTTTTGCCCATTTTCGATTCCTCGGGAGAGTCGGCAGAGCAAAAGTGGGCGTTTATCACCATGTGGTTGTTTTGAAACTGCTGGGTGTTTCTGAATCATGCAATATAAATGATCCCCCTTACCCAACCCCACCCCACCCCTAAACCTAACGTCACTATAACATCAACTAATCAGGTATCATGGTGTAAAAACACCTTGATCTCGTAACTCCCATTACTTCCTGGAGAGACCTATACTTGGAGAGTCGTGCATGTGATATCCAGATGGCACGGACACTACGTCCGTGTTTTTTTACAGTCTGTGGCTGAAACACACAAAACTGCATGTGTAGTGTATTTTCGTTTGTCATGGATCTGAGGAATCACCCAGTCCCTGGGTTTTGTTTCCAGAAGAAAGATTTTATTTTCAAGAGAAAATAAAACCGAGAAAGCTCTGCAGAACAGTCTGTCGAGTCTGTGTCGGTTCTCTATTTTATATAGTGCTTCTGAAGACGTGCCCATGTTCAACACATTTCATTCATATGGTTCTGTTTATTAAGTCTTTTACCTTTTATGGCTGTGTCTCCAGCTTGCTTTTAGGATGTAGAATTTATTTGAAGTGAAACGAGGAGGCCTAATCATATATTTTGTCTTATGTCAAAACAGGACATGCAACTTTACTATATGCTGTATTTTGGTCATGTCTGCAACAAGGAGGTCTGATCATATATTTTGTCATATGTCCAAATAGAGTGTGCAGCTGCACCATATACTATACTCCTGCACTCTCTTCACATTACATTCTTACGCAGGTCTCTGCATATAGTCAAATACATGATTATAACAGTAGAATGTAAAGGTACTCGATGGCGCCGCACATGGCTGCTTCAGTGCTTGGCTCTCCACTGTTTGTGCTTTTTTTGTTCATTTTTCCTGTTTTTTGTTTAACAAACATGATCAGTTTCACCAGGGATGAACTGCTGAACATTCGGCAGGACACACCACAAGATCTTTTACCAGATTTATATTATTCAGACGTTTTACTGAACGTTGTTATCGGAGGAGCGGCGGCGCTGATCAAGCGCTTCAGGACGCGCAGACGGGGGAAGCGAGCGGGGGCGCTCGTCAGACTCAGGAAGCGCGGATTTCGAACGCCGTTGTCTAGCATCCATCTCGCAAATCTCTGCTCTCTACCCAACAAAACAGAGAAACTCCTTCTGCTCTCTCGGACAAATAAGGATTTCTCTCACTCTGCTGCTCTGTGTTTCATGGAAACCTGGCTGAATGACGCCATACCGGACAGCGCGCTCCATCTGCCGGGCTTTCAGCTGTTCAGAGCGGATCGCGAATCAGAGTCTACTCGGAAATCGCGCGGTGGCGGGACATGCTTTTACATCAATGAACGGTGGTGTAGAGATGTAACTGTGTTAAAGAAGATGTGCTGTCCTGATCTAGAAATGCAGTTTGTCAACTGCAAGCCATTCTATTCGCCGCGGGAGTTTCACTCATTCATTCTGGTCAGTGTTTACATCCCTCCGCAAGCGCATGTGAGCTCAGCTTTACAGAAACTTGCTGATCAGATCACAGACACAGAACAACAACACCCGGACTCTGTTTTAATCATTCTTGGGGACTTTAACAAAGCCAATCTCTCCCGTGAACTGCCAAAATACAGACAGCATGTTACATGTCCCACCAGAGACAGTAATATATTGGATCACTGTTACACCACAATAAAGGATGCATATCACTCTGTTCCACGAGCAGCTTTGGGACATTCTGATCACTGTCTGATTCATCTTATACCATCCTACAAGCAAAAACTAAAATCTGCTCAACCTGTAGTATCAATCACCTTTATTTATATAGTGCTTTAAACAAAATACATTGCGTCAAAGCACTGAACAACATTCAATTGGAAAACAGTGTCTCAATAATGCAAAATGATAGTTAAAGGCAGTTCATCATTGAATTCAGTGATGTCATCTCTGTTCAGTTTAAATAGTGTCTGTGCATTTATTTGCAATCAAATCAATGATATCGCTGTAGATGAAGTGACCCCAACTAAGCAATCCAGAGGCGACAGCGGCAAGGAACCGAAACTCCATCGGTGACAGAATGGAGAAAAAAACCTTGGGAGAAACCAGGCTCAGTTGGGGGTCAGTTCTCCTCTGACCAGACGAAACCAGTAGTTCAATTCCAGACTGCAGCAAAGTCAGATTGTGCAGAAGAATCATCTGTTTCCTGTGGTCTTGTCCTGGTGGTCAGCTGAGAAAAGGTTTTACAGGGGATCTGTATCTGGGGCTCTAGTTGTCCTGGTCTTCGCTGTCTTTCAGGGATGTAGAGGTCCTTTCTAGGTGCTGATCCACCATTTGGTCTGGATACATACTGGATCCGGGCGACTGCAGTGACCCTCTGATCTGGATACAGACTGGATCTGGTGGCTACGGTGACCTCGGAACAAGAGAGAAACAGACTAATATTAGCGTAGATTCCATTCTTCTAATGATGTAGAAAGTACGGTGTTATGTGAAGTGTTCCCGGTTCCGGTTTACCTAATTAATGCAGCCTAAAAATCCTTTAACGGATTTAGATATTAAAAGCATATTAGTATGTTATGTGTGAGCCAGGTTAAAGAGATGGGTCTTTAATCTAGATTTAAACTGCAAGAGTGTGTCTGCCTCCCGAACAATGTTAGGTAGGTTATTCCAGAGTTTAGGCGCCAAATAGGAAAAGGACCTGCCGCCCGTAGTTGATTTTGATATTCTAGGTATTATCAAATTGCCTGAGTTTTGAGAACGTAGCGGACGTAGAGGAGTATGATGTAAAAGGAGCTCATTCAAATACTGAGGTGCTAAACCATTCAGGGCTTTATAAGTAATAAGCAATATTTTAAAATCTATACGATGTTTGATAGGGAGCCAGTGCAGTGTGGACAGGACCGGACTAATATGGTCATACTTCCTGGTTCTAGTAAGAACTCTTGCTGCTGCATTTTGGACTAGCTGTAGTTTGTTTACCAAGCGTGCAGAACAACCACCCAATAAAGCATTACAATAGTCTAACCTTGAAGTCATAAATGCATGGATTAACATTTCTGCATTTGCCATTGAGAGCATAGGCCGTAATTTAGATATATTTTTGAGATGGAAAAATGGAGTTTTACAAATGCTAGAAACGTGGCTTTCTAAGGAAAGATTGCGATCAAGTAGCACACCTAGGTTCCTAACTGATGAGGAAGAATTGACAGAGCAACCATCAAGTCTTAGACAGTGTTCTAGGTTATTACAAGCATAGTTTTTAGGCCCTATGATTAACACCTCTGTTTTTTCTGAATTTAGCAGTAAGAAATTACTCGTCATCCAATTTTTTATATCGACTATGCATTCCATTAGTTTTTCAAATTGGTGTGTTTCACCGGGCTGCGAGGAAATATAGAGCTGAGTATCATCAGCATAACAGTGAAAGCTAACACCATGTTTCCTGATGATATCTCCCAAGGGTAACAAATAAAGCGTGAAGAGTAGCGGCCCTAGTACTGAGCCTTGAGGTACTCCATACTGCACTTGTGATCGATATGATACATCTTCATTCACTGCTACGAACTGATGGCGGTCATATTAGTACGATTTAAACCATTCAGCCAGTTTGAAGGTTTTGGGGACGGACATATCCTAATGACAATGAGGAATTAATAATAGTCAGAAGAGGACCTATGACTTCTGGAAGCACCTCTTTTAGGAGCTTAGATGGTATAGGGTCTAACATACATGTTGTTGGTTTAGATGATTTAACAAGTTTATACAATTCTTCCTCTCCTATAGTAGAGAATGAGTGGAACTGTTCCTCAGGGGGTCTATAGTGCACTGTCTGATGTGATACTGTAGCTGACGGCTGAATGGTTGCAATTTTATCTCTAATAGTATCGATTTTAGAAGTAAAGTAGTTCATAAAGTCATTACTGTTGTGGTGTTGGGAAATGTCAACACTTGTTGAGGCTTTTTTTTTCTGTTAATTTAGCCACTGTATTGAATAAATACCTGGGGTTATGTTTGTTTTCTTCTAAAAGAGAAGAAAAGTAATCAGATCTAGCAGTTTTTAATGCTTTTCTATAGGATATGCTACTTTCCCGCCAAGCAATACGAAATACCTCTAGTTTTGTTTTCCTCCAGCTGCGCTCCATTTTTCGGGCTGCTCTCTTTAGGGTGCGAGTATGCTCATTATACCATGGTGTCAAACTGTTTTCCTTAACCTTCCTTAAGCGTAAAGGAGCAACTGTATTTAACGTGCTAGAAAAGAGAGAGTCCATAGTTTCTGTTACATCATCAAGTTGTTCTGAGGTTTTGGATATGCTAAGGAATTCGGATACATCAGGAAGATAACTTAAAAAGCAGTCTTTTGTGGTAGAAGTGATGGTTCTTCGATACTTGTAACAAGAAGTAGAATTTACAATTTTGGCTATATGAAGTTTACACAGAACTAAATAATGATCTGAGATATCATCACTTGGCTGAATAATTTCAACACTATCAACATCAATTCCATGTGACAGTATTAAATCTGGAGTATGATTTCGACAATGAGTAGGTCCTGAAACATGTTGTCTAACACCAATAGAGTTCAGAATGTCTATAAATGCTGATCCCAATGCATCTTTTTCATTATCGACATGGATATTAAAATCACCAACTATTAAAACTTTATCTGCAGCCAGAACTAACTCGGATGTAAAATCACCAAACTCTTTAATAAAGTCTGTATGGTGCCTTGGTGGCCTGTATACAGTAGCCAGTACAAACATAACAGGGGATTTATCATTAACATTGGTTTCTCTGGATAATGTTATATGAAGCACCATTACTTCAAACGAGTTATACTTGAAGCCTGTCCTCTGAGAAATCCTGAAAACGTTGTTATAAATTGAAACAACTCCTCCCCCTTTGCCTTTTAGACGCGGCTCGTGTTTATAACAGTAATCTTGGGGGGTGGACTCATTTAAAATCATGTAATCATCAGGTTTTAGCCAGGTTTCTGTCAAACAGAGCACATCTATATTATGATCAGTTATCATATTATTTACAAAAAGTGTTTTCGTAGAAATGGATCTGATATTCAATAAGCCAATCTTTATCATTTGTTTATCCATATTGCATTTGTTTTTCATTTGTTGAACCTCAATTAAACAACGTATTTTGTATTTTCTAGTTCGGGGAACAGACACAGTCTCTATAGTGTGATATCTAGGTGAAAGAGTCTCTATGTGCTGAGAATTAACTGACCTCTGTGACGGGAGGCAGCTAGCAGACGGTCGGTTTAGCCAGTCTGTCTGCTTCCTGACCTGGGCCCCAGTTAGTCAAGTATAAACACTAAGACTATTGTCACTATTTGTAGACAGAAGAGCGGTGCCACCCCAGGAGGGATGAAGACCATCTCTTTTAAACAGGTCAGGTCTGCCCCAAAAGCTCGTCCAATTGTCTATATAACCTATGTTATTCTGTGGGCACCACTTAGACATCCAGCCATTGAGTGATGACAATATGCTATGCATCTCGTCACCACGGTAAGCAGGGAGGGGACCAGAGCATATTACAGTGTCTGACATCGTGCTTGCAAGTTCACACACCTCTTTAAAGTTATTTTTAGTGATCTCCGACTGGCGAAGTCGAACATCATTAGCGCCGGCATGAATAACAATCTTACTGTATTTACGTTTAGCATTAGCCAGCACTTTTAAATTTGCCAAGATGTCAGGTGCTCTGGCTCCCGGTAAACATTTGACTATGGTGGTTGGTGTCTCTATATTCACGTTCCGTACAATAGAATCACCAATCACTAGAGCACTTTCATCAAGTTTCTCAGTGGGTGCATCACTGAGTGGGGAGAACCTGTTTAATGTTTTGATCGGAACAGAAGAGCGGTGTTTTGACCCACGACTACGCTGCCTCACCATCACCCAGTTGCCCTGCTGCAGGGGCTCTGCTGGAACCGGACAATGTACAGGAATCCCTGAGCTAGACGCATCCAAAGCCATATCTAGAGCCCTAACATTCTTACTGTCCTCAATTAAAGTTTGGATGCGTGTCTCTAATTCTGAAATCTTCTCTGTCAGCCTAACTATTTCCCTGCATTTATCACATGTGAATCCCTCATCAGCGACAGAGATAGATAAACTGTACATGTGGCAAGAGGTGCAAATAACGATAGTAGGCGAAGCCATTACTCACCGTGCTTGATGAAATATTCTTTCTGCGGTTGTTTGATGAACTTGTGAAAAACTGCAGCGTGAGAGGAGAGGAGAGGAGAAAAGAAAACGCTAATGACAAGCTAACGAGTGCTAACGCTTTGCAGGTGTACTGCAGTCACGGAAGAGTGAACGATCAAAGTTAATCTGATAAGATTGATTGATAATATCAGAAATATGGTGTGAATTAAGTTATATTTTACAACTTAAAAAACAAACAAACAAACAGACAGTGATAGTAAGAAAGATTATAGAGAAAAAATATAAAATAAAAACAGCTACACAGAGCTATGATTAGCTACAGAAGGCCAACAGGAAGTAGAGAAAACACTGTCTAACAGCGTAAGGTAAGGACTTTGAAGAGATGGACCAGCGAAACAGAGCAGGATTTACAATCTTGTTTTGACCTCACTGATTGGAGTGTTTTTGAAGCTGCTACCACCGATCTGGACGAACTCACAGAGACTGTAACATCCTATATTAGTTTCTGTGAGGATATGTGTATTCCTACCAGGACTTATTTAACATTCAACGATGATAAGCCATGGTTTACAGTAAAACTCAGACATCTTCGTCAGGCCAAAGAGGATGCCTACAGAAAGGGGGAAAGGGTCTTGTACAATCAGGCCAGGAACATACTGAACAAAGAGATTAGAGCGGCTAAAAAGACCTACGCTAAAAAGTTGGAAGACCAGTTTACTTCCAACGATTCAACTTCAGTGTGGAGAGGTCTAAGAGCCATCACGAACTACAAGACACCATCCCCTTGCACTGAGGCTAATCAACGACTTGCTAACGACCTGAATGAGTTTTATTGCAGATTTGAAACCCCCATCACCTATTCTGACCATCTCCCTGCACAACCATTAACACCTCCTGCAATCCCCCGTTCCACACCTCCTGCTCTTCAAATCTGTGAAGATGATGTGCGCCAGGTCTTCAAGAAGAACAAAAGAAGAAAAGCACCAGGCCCAGATTGTGTTACACCAGCCTGTCTGAAAATCTGTGCTGACCAGCTGGCCCCCATCTTTTCACAGATCTTCAACAGATCCCTGGAGTTGTATGAAGTGCCTTCCTGCTTCAAACGCTCCACCATCATCCCCATCCCAAAGAAACCCAAGATAGCAGAACTTAACGACTACAGACCTGTGGCTCTAACGTCTGTCGTCATGAAGTCGTTTGAAAAACTGGTTCTGGCTTATCTGAAGGACATCACTGGACCCTTACTGGACCCCCTGCAGTTTGCTTACCGAGCAAACAGGTCCGTGGATGATGCAATCAACATGGGATTGCACTTCATCCTGCAACATCTGGACAAAACAGGGACTTATGTGAGGATCCAATTTGTGGACTTTAGTTTGGCTTTCAACACCATCATCCCAACAACCCTCCAGACCAAACTGACCCAGCTCTCTGTCCCTCGCTCTATCTGTCAGTGGATCACCAGCTTTCTGACAGATAGGCAACAGTTAGTGAGACTGGGGAAATTCACATCAAACAGCTGCTCCACCAACACTGGTGCCCCTCAGGGATGTGTTCTCTCCCCTCTGCTCTTCTCCCTGTACACCAACGACTGCACCTCTAAAGACCCCTCTGTCAAGCTCATAAAGTTTGCAGACGACACTACATTCATCGGCCTCATCCAGGACGGTTATGAGTCTGCTTACAGACAAGAGGTTGAGCAGCTGGCTGTCTGGTGCACTCTCAACAACCTGGAGCTGAACACGCTCAAAACAGTGGAGATGATCGTGGACTTCAGGAGAAACCCCCCTGCACTTTCCCCACTCACCATCATGAACAGCACTGTGACTGCAGTGGAGTCATTCAGATTCCTGGGAACCACCATCTCTCAGGACCTGAAGTGGGACAATCATGACTCCATTGTGAAAAAGGCCCAGCAAAGGTTGTATTTCCTTCGCCAGCTGAGGAAGTTTAACTTGCCACAGGAGCTGCTGAAACAGTTCTACTCGGCCGTCATTGAGTCTGTACTGTGTACTTCAATAACTGTCTGGTTTGGCTCAGCAACAAAATCAGACATCAGAAGACTACAGAGAACTGTTCGGACTGCTGAAAGGATTATTGGTGCTCCCCTGCCCACCCTTCAAGAACTGTATACATCCAGAGTGAGGAAAAGGGCTCATAAAATCACTCTGGATCCCTCACATCCAAGTCACCCCATTTTTGAACTTTTGCCATCTGGCCGGCGTCTCAGAGCCGCAAATACCAGAACAGCAAGGCACAAGAACAGTTTCTTCCCCCAGGCAATCTACCTCATGAACAGTTAAATGTTCCCTACTTATGCCTATAAACGTGCAATATCCTTATATTTATTTGTTAACCCTCCATGCTAGAACATTCCTGCATCTCACTCAATCCTATTCCATTATCATTTATTGCACAATTGCTTATACACTTATTTATTTATTTATTTTTTTTGTCTGTGTGTTGTTGTCTCTGTGTACTGGAAGCTTATGTCACTAAAACAAATTCCTTGTATGCGTAAGCATACTTGGCAATAAAGCTCTTTCTGATTCTGATTCTGATTCAGAATAACTTCATACATAAATGGCTAGAGTCACATTGATTATGCCTGATTAGTTTACATATTGACCAAATAAAAATCTTCTTCACGTGCAGCGGCTGTTCATTTAGTAACTCCTAGTGAGGACACATGCTTATCATCACCACACAAACCTTCTGCATTCAGTTAACAGATCCATACGAGTCATGCATGAAATAAAAGTTGATAAAGTCCAAACTTTATGTGCTTTACAGATGAACAGCTCATCTTTGGCACAGTAACCATCCACAGTAACAATCCAAATCGTGAACAGATGATTCTTTAGAGTCAAGTGTGGAAACCAATGGTTCACAAACTGGATAGATCTGAGGTGTGATTCCCAAAAGCATCGTTTCTCTCTTGATTTATTTATTTGTATGATGTATTTATTTATTTTGCACTAGCCTATATGTCCAGGCCACATGAGAAATATCAAGGAAATAAATTAAAACATTTAACTCCTCTATATATACTGTTACCCTCATATGAAGTAGATTTGTCTTTCGTCGTCTCTGTGCATCTTTAAATGCAGTGTCAGATGCTGAATGCGCCGTCAGTTTTTACTTTCACTTTCTCGTGAAAAGACTGAGATTAAGAGGTTCACCTATAATTCTTGTGCAAAGTTTGCACGCTGCTTGGGTGATATCCATTGGCTCGCCTTCCTGATTTATTACAAATATTTAATATATTTTACATAACTAGCCCCCCTCCTTGAGTTCACGGTTGTGGGCAGTGGATTCGCTCTATGACACTGGACTCCGTCTCTTAGTCTAGAGCCTAATCACTTTTGCCCAATTCTGGCTACACCACTGGTTTGGCGTGTCTGGATTCATTCTGGAGCTTGGAACAGCACAGAATCATATTCATAATGTTCAAATCTCTATTGATTGGAAGATGAAATAACATAAAAAACATTTGTTGTTGTTAAAAAGAAAATGCAAAGAAGACTCAAATCTTATCACTTTAATTTAGAGTTGGAAAGCATAAATTCAAGACAGTTAATATGTTCCTTTGTGTTTTTCATAGCTTAAGTATTTAAAAGTATTTAGATTAAGTTACTAAACCGGAGTAATCTAACGAAACACATTACTGATTACATGTTAAAGCTTGTATTTTGCAATTTGTAGTGAAATACATTTTAAAAGTAACCTTACTGGCCCTGTTTGAATCAAATGATTCATGCTGGTTTAAAGCTAATCATTAGATGCAGGAAATATCTTTCATTGTGAATTGTGTTATTTCATTAATGTTGTAGACCGTGCTAGTTTTTAGTGTTTTTGTTTACTAGTGCACTCACTACTGAACTAGGGAGCTGATTGAGACACACACAGATACTTAGTTTGTTTTCCTTTCTGTGTTGTTCTCATCTTAATTGTGACATAGTGTCCAAACACAAAGAAGCTCCCGCTGAAGTGACTGAAATTCTCATGACGCTGGTATACAGATGGAGTTTATTAAAGACGAGAGGGAAGACTTCAGGATTGAAGAAACATCCAGTCTGAAACAAGAAGAGACTGAGGAACAATCAGAGATGCTGTTTATTAAAGAGGAGAGTGAAGACATCTCAACTGAAGAAATGTTCGGTATGAAAGATACTGAGCAACAAACAGGTTGGTTTCAGTCTCAAAGCTGAACTCACTCATTTGGTCCTTATTCAGATGTCCAGCTCTACAGAAATGTATGATATTTGTATGAGTGTCTCAATTAAAGTGGGTTTATTTGACATGGATCAGGATGACCCGTGTGGACAGACATGTTGAGATCACATAACAGGCAAATAAAACCACCACTGGGCACTACATTTATAACAAACTTAGTTTTAATTCAACTGTTTGAATGTTTCTGAATGACACACAGTTCACATCAAAGTCTCAAGCTGAAGAACGAGTTTCTGCGGTCAAGCAGGTGTAAATGTAGCATCATAATTTGATCTAGGATGGGGTTTCTTCTCCTGGGGCCTGGTGTATAAGTATATAAGTTGTGTACAAACAACATGGGCATATCAGGAAATATATATAAAAAAATAGACATAAATGTGTGCACACTGTACAAACACAAGACAGTGTGTACGTTGATAATTACAAAAGCAGAACTTGTGTTATGAGGAAATATCTTAATGTGAATAAATATCAGTGAAGCACTCTTGACTCTTGACCGTTGATTGGTTTGAATAAGCAGCTCACACATTAATGTATAAGAAGCACACTACTGTACAACCTTTGCTGCACACAGCTGTGCTGTGGGTGTCTAATGATAGCTAGTTTCACAGTCTTATCCCAATATTATGAAACATACTGTTGTATTTGAAGGATAGAATAAGAAGGAAATGTGTGAGAACCAATAGGGTTTCATTCTTTTGTTAAGTGGCATGTTTGAGATTCAAAAGAACCAATAATGTTAATTCTCGTGCAAATTTAAAGCGTTAGTTCACCCAAAAATTTAAATTATCAGTTCATTTTTGGGTGAACCCATCCTTTAAATCAAGCCATATGCAGCTTTGTCTTCTGTTTTGAAGCTTGACCACTCAAATTTCCACATTTTAAAGATATTAATAACACAACTAAAATGAGGGGACAAATATTGAAGGCATGGCCATGTTGTACTAATCAGGGCCCGGTTCCCCGGTAACGCTCACTCTTAGTGCACTAAGAAGCCTCGAAAGATATATCTTACCAACGTTGTTTATGTTCCTTATTGTGTTCCCTGAAGTGTCCCTTCAGGGAAGATCCTTAGCACGCTGCCTCTTACATGCGATGTTACAAGAGCGCTGTCCCGAGTGAAGGTGCTAAAATTTGTTGCCATCGATTGCTCATGAATCGATTTTCCAC
>NC_068398.1:55017837-55051289 GCF_023724105.1 Carassius gibelio
TATGGACCAATCTTGAATCTCCCTTTTCTGTCCAATATACTAGAAAAGGTGGTATCCTCACAATTATATTCCTTCTTAGAGAAAAATGGTATATGTGAGGATTTCCAGTCAGGATTTAGACCGTATCATAGTACTAAAACTGCTCTCCTTAGAGTTACAAATGACCTGCTCTTATCATCTGATCGTGGGTGTATCTCTATTAGTTTTATTGGATCTTAGTGCTGCGTTTGACACAATTGACCACAACATTCTTTTGCATAGACTTGAACACTTTGTTGGCATTAATGGAAGTGCATTAGCATGGTTTAAATCGTACTTATATGACCGTCATCAGTTCGTAGCAGTGAATGATGATGTATCATATCGATCACAAGTGCAGTATGGAGTACCTCAAGGCACAGTACTAGGGCCACTACTCTTCACGCTTTATATGTTACCCTTGGGAGATATGGGGAGACATGGTGTTAGCTTTCACTGTTATGCTGATGATACTCAGCTCTAGATTTCTTCGCGGCCCAGGGAAACACACCAATTTGAAAAACTAATGGAAAGGCATAGTCAATATAAATATTATAATAACCTAGAACACTGTCTAAGACTTGATGGTTGCTCTGTCAATTCTTTGTCATCTGTTAGGAACCTGGGTGTGCTATTTGATTGCAATCTTTCCTTAGAAAGCCACGTTTCTAGCATTTGTAAAACTGCATTTTTCCATCTCAAAAATATATCTAAATTACCGCCTATGCTCTCAATGTGAAATCCAAAAATGTTAATCCATGCATTTATGACCTCAAGGTTAGATTATTGTAATGCTTTATTGGGTGGTTGTTCTGCACGCTTAGTTAACAAACTACAGCTAGTCCAAAATGCAGCAGAAAGAGTTCTTACTAGAACCAGGAAGTATGACAATATTAGCCCGGTCCTGTCAACATTGCACTGGCTCCCTATCAAACATCGTATAGATTTTAAAATATTGCTTATTACTTCTAAAGCCCTAAATGGTTTAGCACCTCAGTATTTGAATGAGCTCCTTTTACATTATAATCCTCTACGTCCGCTACGTTCTCAAAACTCAACTGCGGGCGGCAGATCCTTTTCCTATTTGGCGCCTAAACTCTGGAATAACCTGCCTAACATTGTTCGGGAGGCAGACAGACTCTTGCAGTTTAAATCTAGATTAAAGACCCATCTCTTTAACCTGGCTTACACATAACATAATATGCTTTTAATATCCAAATCCTTTAAAGGATTTTTAGGCTGCATTAATTAGGTAAACCGGAACCGGGAACACTTCCCATAACACCCGATGTACTTGCTACATCATTAAAAGAATGGCATCTACGCTAATATTAGTATGTTTCTCTCTTATTCCGAGGTCACCGTAGCCACCAGATCCAGTCTGTATCCAGATCAGAGGGTCACTGCAGTCACTCAGTATGTTTCCAGAACGGATGGTGTATCGGCACCTAGAAAGGACCTCTACTGCCCTGAAAGACAGCGGAGACCAGGACAACTAGAGCCCCAGATACAGATCCCCTGTAAAGACCTTGTCTTAGAGGACCACCAGGACAAGACCACAGGAAATTGATGATTCTTCTGCACAATCTGACTTTGCTGCAGCCTGCAATTGAACTACTGGTTTTGTCAGGTCAGAGGAGAACTGGCCCCCCAACTGAGCCTGGTTTCTCCCAAGGTTTTTTTCTCCATTCTGTCACCGATGGAGTTTCGGTTCCTTGCCGCTGTCCCCTCTGGCTTGCTTAGTTGGGGTCACTTCATCTACAGCGATATTGTTGACTTGATTGCAAATAAATGCACAGACACTATTTAACTGAACAGAGATGACATCACTGAATTCAGTGATGAACTGCCTTTAACTATCATTTTGCATTATTGACACACTGTTTTCCTAATGAATGTTGTTCAGTTGCTTTGACACAATGTATTTTGTTTAAAGCGCTATATAAATAAAGGTGACTTGACTTAAGTATTTGGTAATCTGATGAACATCATAGCAAATACACAAATCTGATTAGCTATTTAAAATTATTAAATATGTTTTAGAAAGTAGGTCAGCTGGTTTATTTGTGATGTTTCAAGGGTCGGGACTGCATTTTCTGCAGTTTAGCGTCATCTGCTGTCAGAGAGTGAATGTGCTTTCATTCAGCTCTTCCCTCACGTGTTCCTTCATGTGCTTCTCTTACGTGCTTGTTTACATCAGAGCACACAGAGTCTTTCAAGCAGCATACAGCGGTGTTGTGCATTTTGACCAGTTGATGGGAATAGTATTCTTAAAATGCATTCCAAATTCTGAATAATTTGTAATATATAATTATTCAGGGTATTTAGAAGTGCCCACAATAACAATATTTTACATATTCATTCATTGAGTATTCATAACTCAATCTGACAAGTTGAGCCCACTCACAAATTTAAGATGATTTTAGTACAATAAAAACAGTTAACAACTCTGCTTGTTCACATTACTAGAAAAATAATGTGTGGAAACTGATAACATTAAATTTCTCAAGTAAGTTGTACTAAAAATTCTTAGTTATTAAAACAGACAGGCAAAACATTGTTGGCACAACACTGGGGCATTTATTTGTTCCATAAAACAATGTTAAAATAATGTCATGCCTTCAAATCAATACCACACTCTGCAATTTTCACATACAACAATTACATATGTAGCAGAAATGAGTCGAATCAGACAAATCAAAGAGTCTATCAGAGCTGTGTGCATTGAAACGAGAGCCGAATTCCTCAGGAAGTCATAAATCAGTTCTAGTGCCACAAGAACCAAGCAAGATAACCAACCAACCAACTTGTTCACACCACAGCTTTCAACATTAACACCAATATAACAATTATTGACAATTTTAATTTGAAGAAGAGATTGTCAAATTTATTGTTCGTGATTGGAATGCAACGCTGGACATCACATGTAAACCCAGGAGATCAAGTTAAATACTTGCATTGACTCCAACCCCCCCCCCCCCCCCCCCCCCCCCCCAGCCAGTGAAACCAGACTGAAATTCCTAAGGGGGAAGGGCTTTAAACCTTTGTCTTCACAGAAAAGTCCCTTTGCCAGAGAATGGCAAAGAAACTGCTTTTTATACATTATATATGGACCAGAATGAACTCAAAAAAGACTTATGAATGAATCATTCCATTGCTTAACTCCATATTCATTTACGTGTAACCCACACATTTGACTATCATGTATAATCACTTATTGTGTATGTCTTTTGATAACTATAGGATACCTAGTCATGTCTAGTATTGAAATAATCGCATTTTCTTGCTTGATATTGTCCTGACAATCATTTATTTGTAAAATATATCATAATCATGTTATAGGAATCATGTCCAAAATTAGACCCTGTGAGGCAAGAACCACATGCTTGGTAAGATAAACAATGATTTATGATACCCCAGACCCCAGGACCATATCTGATTGGTCAAGGCAACATTTGAGGGGTGGCCAACAAGGAAGTTTAAAAACTTTGGACACGATTAAATCTTGCTTTTAGTTCTAGTCTGCCTGCTGCTATTAGCCATGTCGGCTTTTAGTCTGCTTTTAGTTCCAGCCTTGCTCGTGCTATCAGTCATGCCTGCTCTTAGCTTGTAGCTTTGCTACCTAGCTTTAGCTTGTAGCATCTAGCCATGTGGTTAGTCATCATTGTTCTTTGAGCGCGGTTCCAGCGTGCCTGCCTGCTGCTACTTATGCCACAATGAGAAGGAACACAACCTAGTCTCGTCAAACTTTATTTCTTTTCTTTTCCGTTTGAGAGTTTCGTGTTCTGAGTTAAGTTTTGTAACGTCGACCTCGTCTGCGCATTTGAACTCCGACCAGCCACACAACTCCAGCTTCAGCCAACGCCCAAGCACGGGCTCCCCAAGACGTCACTTCAGCCAACTGAACTTCCAGCCAATCAGCGACACCGGGATACCCCTTTCAACTGGAGTCCCTTTCACAGCAAACGAAGGCAACGTATTCCCAGATATTTGTTGTGCTGGTGTATCTAATATAATTTTAACCCCTTTGAAGAACTCAATGCGAGCGCTAATTACGTGATTGATGGTTGTTCATGTCTATGCAATTTAACGTATTGCTGTAAACTTGGGATTCCATATTTCCATTCTCTTAAACTCATCTTTCCCTAACTTTCGACCTTCCTGCAACTTGTGTGAATGTGTGTGTGCGTGCGTTTATGTGTTAGATTAGTTTATATGTCTTAGATTTATCTAATAAAGCCTTATTCGTATTGAAAAGAGAAGTATCTTGTGTTTTGTGCTTACAAGTTAATGTCTTAAACTGTCGATCTTGTTACTGTGCTAATTGATAGTGTTTTCACTATAGTTTGGATATTAGTATCCAGCGCAGATTTGATGTTAAACGGCTCGTTCACTGAACCGCAGGCGCGTCTCCGTGAGCAGCCGTGAAACAGTGATTCTGTTCAAATTCCCTTTAAAATCTTAAATGATTCCCTTTGAGCTAAATTGACCTGTTTCCCTTACACATACAACAATTAATACTCCCTATTTTTTGTTTTTTTTTACATTTTTACCTTTTGTCGGTGAAATACAGAATTGGACAACACTGTGAACACTCTAGTTCTATTTATATTTAAACAGTGTTTTAAAATTTAACACCTTTTCTAAAACCAGCCACTTAACACTTAAGCAAACTGCAGGTTTTCCAACAGGAAACAAAACATATTCTTCAGTTTTTTAGTACTGAACAACGTTCCTATTTAAAGATTAAACTATATTCTAAGGCCAGCTGCTTAACATTAAGCAGACTGCTCATTTTTCATCAGGAAAAAAAAAATACATTCTTCAGTCCTGATTACCATTTTTGTAACTGTGCAATGGTCAGTCATAAACAAACTGAAAAATGGTCCATCATGGCACAACAATGTTACAGCGACAAGCGATTTTTCAGGGATTGTACTTGAGGTTTGAGAGACTTGTGCCAGAGTGACAGAATCACCCTTTGAATGAAATCAGACATGTTCTTCAGTTTGCCCACTTCAGGTTGGTGGAGTTCCTGCCTCAAGTGGAGGAGTTCAGGTATCTTGGAGTCTTGTTCACGAGTGAGGGAAGGATGGAACGTGAGATTGACAGACGGATCGGTGCAGCTTCTGCAGTAATGCGGTCGCTGTACCGGTCTGTCGTGGTGAAGAAGGAGCTGAGCTGTAAGGCAAAGCTCTCGATTTACTGGTCAATCTACGTTCCTACTCTCACCTATGGTCATGAGCTGTGGGTCATGACCGAAAGGACAAGATCCCGGATACAGGCGGCCGAAATGAGCTTTCTCCGTCGGGTGGCTGGGCGCTCCCTTAGAGATGTCTATAAGAATAAAATGTAAAATAAAGTTTGGTTTTGTTGTTTTGGCACCTCTCAAAAATCTACTTATTTAACTAAAATGAAGTTCAGAGTGTATTCAAGACAACTGAACAGTCAGTACCGTAATAAAATAAGAACTTATGTACAAATCACAAGCAGTAGCACCAAATAAATACACAACAACAAAGACACAAACAAAATAAACTGGGGTTTAAGATTTTCTGGAAGTTCTAACAATAGTATTCAGGTACAGAAATAATCAAATGTAAAATAACATTGTACTGTCTTCACTACATAAATCAAATACACATTGTCTGGCCAAAAAAAGAAAAACAACATCCTACCTGGATTTAAAGAAGCGAATACCAAAGTGTTTGTATCATTGCTATGATAATTATATAACTGATGCAGTGTGTAGCTTTTCATTCCTTAAAGGGATAGTTCTCGTAGCTTCATAACATTGCGGGTGAACCACTGATGTCACGTGAACCATTTTAACAATGTTCTTACTCCACTTCTGTACCTTCATTGGTTCATAAGTTCCTATTTGATTACTGATTGTTCACTTGTCTTGAATAAAAAAAATAAAAAATACTTTATTTTAGTTAAAATTTGACATTTTGTGGTGATATCAAAATGGGCCAAAACTGTAATTGTATTTCCTTCTTTAAAGCTCTAGTCCGTAGATTATTATTATTTTTTTTTAATTGACAGTTTATATAATAATCCATCATGAATCCATTTTCCAAACCATGTTTTTGGTTTCTTTGCTCACAAAAAGGATTCTTGTAGCTTTGTTAATTTAAGTTTAAACCACTTATGTCACTTATGTCAATATTTTTACGATGTCCTTACAACATTTCTGGGTCTGGGAACATTTCAGTTACATTGCTGTCAATCTAGGGACAGGAAGCTCTCAGATTTAATTCAAAATATGTTAATTAGTGTTCTGAAGATAAATGAAAGTCTTACTGGTTTGGAACAACATACGGCTGAGTAATTAATGACAGAACGTTTTTTTGGGTGAACGATCCCTTTAACAACTATGTCAGAAGAATCACCCATGTCCATATATTTCAGGATGACAGTGTCAAGATGTCTCATCATTGTCATCTTGGCATATGGACATGAGTACTTCTTATGTAGTAGTTTGAGAAATAAAAAGCTGCACGCCGCATCAGTTAGGGGATCAAATAATTACTGTCAAAATACAATTTGCAAGAAACATCAATCACTGCAATAATGATTCCATTCTAAAATATTAAGTATTTGCTTATAAGTGACTTTTTTTGACCTGGCAGGGTAGATTAGTTCTTGTTGAAGGGATAGTTCACCCAAAAATGGGTATTCTGTTATTAATTACTCATACTCATGTTGTTCCAAACCAGTAAGACCTTTGTTTATCTTCTGAACACAAATTAAGATATTTCTGATGAAATAGCTCCACTCTTTTCTGTTATCCTTATCGGACTGTTGTCCTTAATTCTTCCAACCTTTGTCTAAATTCCTAAACGCATTACCTCTTTTAGTTCTCATGATTTTACTCTCTTAAGTAATTTATATTTTTATATTTTCTATTATTCTTAATTTATCTTTCACATTTTCTGTATCCTATCAGGTCGCAAAATTGGGTTAAGAAGTGTTTGAAACACGTTAAATAGCCAGAATATCACAGACAAAGCTACTTACAAAACATGTCTTGTAAAAATCGGTCCGGTCTTCTCCAAGGAGGAGTGGAAGGCCATGAAGAAAGGCTGTTCACCTCCCAACGATTTCAGATTTCTGTAAAGTTATGTAACATTATAAAAAGTAAGAGTAAATAGCATTCATAGCACAAACACAACACATAGCAAAAAAAAACAACAACAAAAGCAACAGTTGTTTTACCAGGAAAAAGAAAATATAGGGTGTGTCTGTGTAGCTTACCTCATTTTCGATCTGTTGCAGATTCTTCTTAGGCTTACATCCAATGTATCCTCCTTTGGCTTTGAATATATCAATGAACCATTGAATGAATCTAAACTCTGCTAAAATCAAAAAAAAAAAAAAAAAAAAAGGTAGGCCAGACAATCATTAATCTCATGTCACAGAAACGTGCAAGTATTCCCGTATTTTCCGGACTATAAGTCACACTTTTTTAAATAGTTTGGCTGGTCCTGCGACTTATTGTCGGGTGCGACTTATTTATCAAAATTAATTTGACATGAACCGAGAGAAATGAACCAAGAGAAAACATTACCGTCTACAGGCGCGAGAGGCGTTTTCTCTTGGTTATTGGTTCTAAATAAATGCGACTTATAGTCCAGTGCGACTTATATATGTTTTTTTCCTCATCATGACGTATTTTTGGACTGATGCAACTTATACTCAGGTGCGACTGATAGTCCGAAAAATACGGTAATTAAACATAAACCTCAAAAGTGGTAAATGAAGTAGAATTTCAAATATAAATCTGCATAGAAAATGTTTATGACAAAATAATATGAACTTTAAACAGAAGTTATTTACAAAGCTGAACATATGCCCTGGTGGTGAAAGCATTGCAAAGGTTATCAAACCAATTTGTATGTGATTAATAGATTTTGATATTTGTTATGGAGTAAGCATTTGATCAACTGACTAACCCACATGGACATTATTTGTCAAGCATTGGGCCAAAAGTACTACTGACATCTGACATATGCCGCGTTTCCACCGCAGGAACTTTACCCAGGAACTAGGGACTTTGGGCTGGTACTCTGTGTTTTTCCACCACAGGAACCAGGATCTAAATAAACTTCCATGTAAAAAAAAATGCCTCTGAGAAAGTCCCTGCTGGTGAGGTAGTACTTTTTTAAAAGTTCCGGAACTTTTGGGGGCGGGATTTGAGCGTTGGTTGAGTTCAGGCAGTGTTGTGATTTCAACCACCATTTGTTCGGATCATTTTCAAAATATTACTGTTATTGTGGCATGAAATGTTTATAAACACCTAAATTATTGTGAATAACCAAGGATACGTTTAAGCCTTTATTTGAGTGATTCTTTCGATCACAAAAGTGTAACTGACCAAACATCATGCTTTTCCAAAGAGCTGTGTGAGGCAAGAGGTAGGCAGCAAAATGTCTTGCTGTAGTACACATTAGTATCCCCTTTTTTGTCTAGAGGTACAGTGCATATGACCTCCATGAAATGTGTGTGAAAAGTCGTTTGACTGAAGGTGTCCTAAAATAAGAAATTGTACATGAAGTTTGCATTAGTAATTCTAACCATGTCAGCAAAAGACATTTTAATACATATTTAATGTTTTTACTATGTACCTCAGTGTCAACAATGTTGCTGTTATCAACAGCGTATTCCCCAATGGTGTTTAATAAAGTCTGGATGTTATTGAAGTGTTTCTCAATGTTTTGAGAGCTGCATGAACTTGAGAAGACGAGAAGAAGTGCAGAAGAGGAACATTTCATCAAACTTAACAATGGAACTTGCTGTGGTCATAAGTCCAAAAACATCCATGGCCAGCTTGTAGTTCTTGGGTGCACTGAGACATAAATCCTCATCATTAATTTGTTGCCATTAATATGGTTATTTGTTTTATACCACAAAATAAAATTACTTACTGCTTTTTGCACAGGGATTTAGCATTTTTCATTATATGGCTTAGACAACAGTGGATCATAGGAATACTTCAGGAAGTCATCAGCAGTGCCTTTCCCTGTCAGCATTAGATAATAACTTTGGAGCAAGGCATTGAGGTTGATTTGGCAAAAGCCGAGTGAGATGGCATGCATGAGGACCATTGATCCATCACATATAATCATGAGTGTGCTGATGTTTTTGTGTCCATGTTGCTTGTCTGTCTGGAAAGCACTGAGAAAATACAGAATAGTTGAGGTGGTGTGCTCGCAGGTCACATATGGACCTGCTGGAAAAGGGGAGGAACCCTTTCATTTGGTTTCCTACAAACTAGTTAATATATGTAAAAAGGAACTGTGCTGTGTTTACTTTTCTTCACAATGCTTCCTTTTGCATCAAGATACACTATGTCTTCTTTACATCTTTGGTGGAATATGTCAATGCTTTTCTTTGACCGAAGCATCACACACATTGGATGAAGAATCACCTTCTGGATTACCTCATTCAGTCCATCTTTTTTTTCTTCTACCATCATCTGGAGGCTGAGAGTTTCATTCTTATGTTTCCTGTCCCTCATTCTTTGTCTCCCAGAAATGGATTTGAGAACACCTGGCGATAATGCCTCATCTCGACAACCAGACTCAAACACTGATTGCTTCAGGTTTTCCATTTTCTTAAGATAAAGTGCCCTTGGTAGTGTTGTTTACAATTGCTAAATATCCTTTTGGTCATCAGCTCTGCAGCTCTGTTTTACTGTGCATTAGATAGATAATTTATTGTCCCTTAACGGGAAATTTGTTCTCACAGATTGTCATACAGCACACGCAACTGGCAAATCCATACATACATGTATACATGTAACAGCAACAACAAAAACACAAAAAGGTGAATATTCAACTTTGTAGCCTATTAAGGATTGAAATTGCAGATGGTACAAAGCTCTTTTTGAAACGAGCCCTTCTCCATGTTAGGGTCCTGTATCTTCGCCCGGAGGGCAAGAGAGTGAAGTGGAGGTTGAGGGCTCTGGGTCTGTTATTATTGTCCTGGCAAGGCAGGCTATTGCATTAACATGTCCCCTTTGAAGGACACCTGTGCTGTAAGCGAGTTCTCACTTGTGAACAACAACATCAACTTCTACTGGGCAGTCAGTGAACAAGCAATAGCCAGTGCATGTAAAAACAGGTGAGTTCCAGGTTGATCCTTGTCTTTAAACCCTGTGGCCTTTAAAAGCAAAACTGCAATGCGGATGGATTGTGCGAATGCCTGTAGAGATAATATTTGTCCACTGCAATCCCTTGAAGTGATCCTTTTTTGTTTTTCCTTTTTTTCAGGCTGCTCGAGGAACAAAACAAAGGAAGGTGGTGCATGAACCCCATTGTGAAGAATTCATCATCTTTGTCAAAACTGACTTCATCGTCAGTATCACTCCAACTGACATTGACACCTTCCACCTTCAGATCTATCTTCTGGACCTACAAGAGAAATATTAATAATACAAAGACAAATATTTTCTTATTTGATATAATTCAATTTGCGTTTCAAAACATGTGGTAGTTTTCTTAATGGCATACTGCTGGTATACATAGTAGTAAATGTATAGAAGTTTAAATAGAATTAGTTTGATCTTATCCCTTACTTATTTCTCCTGCTGGTCATTTTTCATTTCCTGTGCAGTGTCCACTGTTACAGCTTTCTTTTATTAAGTCTCCCTCAATTTTTTTTTAAGTCTGTAATTTATTATCCCTCATATGTTGTTTTTCGTCTTCCTTTGGAAATGTTATCAGCTTTTACAGCTTCAGTCTCTGGTGTTTCTTCCTCTCGTAGCGCTGTCTCTCTCCAACTCAACCAGCTATTTGAATGGCTTGACCAGGTGCAAGCCAGCCCAGGCTGTCCCACCTGCTTTGGGCCGTGAAGGAGCAGTTGGGCCACATGGAGATGCAGCTTAATTCGTCCACTTCATACTTGGTTGAAACTAACTCATGCCGGTCATTTCTTTCCCAATGCTCGCTGACTTTCACTCTCCAGCCTTCCTGTTTCCCCACAGAGCAATCTAGGGTAGCGTTCATCATAACTCCCTTGGTGGGTCAAGTGAGAGAGAGAGGAACGGCCATGTGGAATAGTAGGCATGACTGTTGTTTGTCTTTTGAGGCATTCTTTCAGGAGTCGGCGCAAGGAATTGTTTGCCTCGAGTTTTGTCTCTGTTTTATGGAAGGCCAAAGGGGTAAAAACATGTGAATTTTAACGTTTCAACAACGCGTTAAATTTCACACGTAAACAAAACGCATTTCATGCGTTAAATATGTGTCATTTAAGGCTGATTTTTACTTCTGTATCAAACCTACAGCGTAGCAGTTATGCCGTAGCTGTTAAGCCGTAGGCTAAGTTTTTTCATTTATACTTCTTCAATGTTGTCCGCGTCGATGCGCAGTACATATGCATACCACTAGTATGCAGTGTCCACAGGCATGTTGCTGGTGTAACATACAGTACCACGGCAAAAGACTAAGAAGCAGCTGTCACGGTTGGTAAACCGTGATCTCTGGGTTTTTCACTATGTGGGTGAAGTTTGTGTGTTTCGCGTCAGCACTGATTGTTTCATGTGGGCGTCTCCGCTAATTGTTATCAGCAGCAGCTGTCACTCATTACTTCTCCCAAGTACTTAGTTCCAAGTAAGTCTCCACCTAAGGACAAGCTTTACTCTCTTTCTATTCTGGAGAGGGAGGCCATGGAGAAATACATTTCTGATTCCTTGGCATCAAAGTTCATCCACCCTTCCTCTTCTTTTTTGTGGGTAAGAAGGATGGTTCTCTGCGACCCTGTATTGACTATCGAGAGCTGAACAACATCACGATAAAGAATACCTATCCTTTGCCATTGATGTCTTCAGCTTTCAAGAGGCTACAGGGAGCATCCATATTCACAAAACTGGATTTACATAATGCATATCATTTGGTCCACATCAGGAAGGGGGATGAGTGGAAAACTGTCTTTAACAACCCTAGAGGGCACTTTGAATATTTGTGGATGCTGTTCGGGCTCTCCAACTAGCCAGGGGTTTTCCAAGCACATTAATGACGTGTTGAGAGACATGGTAGATCAGTTTATAAATGTTTACTGCTCCAACGATTACTTGAGAATGGTCTTTTTGTCAAGGCGGAGAAATGTGTATTCCATGCACAGTCGGTTCCCTTCCTACGATATATCGTCTCATCTGAAGGAATTCGTATGGATCCTGACAAGGTTAAGGCTGTGATAGATTGGTCAAGTCCAGATTCCCGTAAGGCCCTACAGCGGTTTCTTGGGTTAGACAGTTTTTATCGACGTTTTATTCATAATTTCAGCCAACTAGTCTCACCTCTGACCACCTTGACCTCCCCCAGTACTCCGTTCAGGTGGTCTAATACAGCCGAAACTGTATTTACCAACCTCAAGAGCTGCTTCATTTCGGCTCCCATCTTAGTAGCCTCTGATCCCACACCGCAGTTCATGCAGAGGTGGGAGTAGGTGCAGTTCTTTCTCAACGTGCTGCCTCAGACGATAAGATGTATCCCTGCGCTTTTTTCTCCCATCGTTTATCTCCTGCTGAACGTAATTATGACATTGGTAACAGAGAATAGTTGGCTATCAAATTAGCTTTAGAGGAGTGTCGTCACTGGTTGGAAGGGTCAGTGGTCAGTACCTTTCATTGTTTGGACTCATCAGAAGAACTTAGAATACATTAGAACTGCCAAAAGACTCAATTCCAGGCAGGCTCGGTGGGCACTTTTTTTTGGTCGTTTTGATTTTTGTACCGCCCGGGTTCCAAAAATGTTAAACCCGATTCTTTGTCACATCTTTTTGATCCTTCCGATCACTGTCATTGATCACATCTTTCGGTTACATGGCCTCCCGGTAGACGTAGTTTCTGACAGGAGATCCCAATTTATATCCAAATTTTGGAAGGAATTTTGCAGTTATTGTGGGCAATCTGAGCTAGCCAACCAGGATTTAAAGAGAAAGTTGTGATGTTTAGTCTCCAAGAATCCTTCTTCCTGCAGCCAACAACTCTCTATGGTTGAGTACGCTCATAACTCGTTACCAATGTCAGCCACGGGCCTTTCTCCATGTCAGTGTAGCATAGGTTACTAGCCACCTGTTTTTCCTAGTCTGAAATCTGAAGTCGCGGTCCCCTCCGCTCATGCGTTTGTCCAGCAGTGCCACCTCACCTAGACCAGAGCCCGCGAGACTCTGCTCCAGATGAAGGAGCGCACTAAGGTCAAGGCCAATCGCAACCGGTCGAAGCCTCCCGTATACGTCGTGGGTCAAAAAGTGTGGCTTTGTACTAACAACATTCTGCTCCGCTCCGTTTCTAATAAATTAGCTCCTAAATTTATTGCCCCGTTTCCTGTCACCAAGATCATTAGTCCGGTGACAGTCCACCTCAAACTACCTCCGGCGCACAGGAGGATTCATCCCGCCTTCCATGTGTCCAAAATTAAGCCTGTGTTTTATTCATGCATTAATCCGCCTACCCCGGTTCCCCCACCACCACGTCTCGTAGATGGGGAGCCGACTTATTCGGTTAATCGGATTCTGGAATCGAGACTGAGGGGACGAGGATTCCAGTACTTGGTGGACTGGGAAGGTTACGGTCCGGAGGAGAGGAGTTGGGTACCTACTAGGGACACACTGGATCACTCCCTGATTGATGATAACAATCAGCAGGTAGGCCCATCTGGGAACTCCAGGAGGCGTTCCTAGAGGGAAGGGTACTGTCACGGCTGGTAATCCGGGATCTCTGGGCATTTCACTATGTGGGTGAAGTTTGTGTGTTTCGCGTTTCATGTGGGCGTCTCCGCTAATTGTTAGCAGCTGTCATTGCCCTGTCTAGCGTCTTGTGTTTGTCAGAGCGTTGTTTCAGTTTCATGTCTCATGTTCTGCTCTCCTTTTTGTTTTCTTCGTTGGATTCTCTTGTCTCCCCGGAACCCCGTCCACTCATCTCATCTCATCTCACCGCTGGATTCTCCACTTACCTTCTCGGCTCGCTTCCCCGCCAGGTCCTGCTGCCAACTCACCACCGCACTCCGGATCCCCTGCACACCTGCATCTTCCAGGACTGTGTATCCCCTGCCAAGAATAACCTGTTTTCCTGTCTTCATGTGCATTGTTTATTCATTTCATTAAAAATAACTAACTCACACTTGCTTCCAGACAATCCTTTCACCAGTCGTAACAGCGGCTCGTCAGAGAAGCGTTATAGCCGTGATGGAGGCAAATAAATATCAAATAAAAAATAAATGTTAAATACACATGAAGTAAAGCGTTAAAATTTAGTTTGAATGGGTCAATGCCATTGCTGCTGAGGACTTGGGTCAAACCACTTCTGTGAGCTTAGTGGGGTGTACCATTCATAGACTAGGCAACCATCATTTAACATGCTATAGATAAGCTTATACAGCCTAATTATTTTGTCTTTTTTCTTTTTTTGTGTGTGTAGCCTATAGAAATAATAAAATTGCACTTTTATGAAAAATTCTTTTTTCACCACTCATGTTTTTTTTTGTAAATATACACATTAGCGGACATTCTAGCTTTAATAGTGATCAAACTTACAGGGTTATTAACTAAGCAACTAATCTGTTTTATGGATGGTAACTGTAAAATTATTAATGAAATATTATTAGTAATTAGACAATACTAGTTACATCAAAAGTAATATTATTACAATAACTACATTTCTAGTAACTAGGTACTGCTCAACTGACTGTAAGTGGGATTTTTTTTTTTTACTTGGACATTCTCCTGCTGAGAAATAACTGATGAATGTAAGAAAATTTTGAGTGCTCAAGAGAGATTTTCCATATCCATCTTTTTTTACATTTAATATCTCAGGACATGAATAAGGTAAGTTAAGGTGTATCTGTTTCAAATTCTGTTGTGATAGTATGAAGTATCCAAAAGTTACAGTATTTTGTAACAAAACAGGCCTTTTTGTTTAGCTCTCGACTTGTACCTAAATAACTAGTTACTGCCCAGTTTTATGAAAAATTTGATTAAAATAAAATTGCCTAGTTTTTATCCACACGCCTTTTTGTAAATAAACATTGGTAGACATTCTAGCTTTAACAGGGATCAAACTTAAGTTAGAATCAAAGCATTAACATTTATGTGGGGAAAACGGTTACAATGGAAGTAAAAATTTGTATCTGTCTTTGGAAAACAATCATCTTTGCAATCAACAGCTTTTATTGCACTTACATTTACAGCTATCGTCAGCAGGTGGCACTTAATTGAAACCTCTTTTTGTTCAGCAATTCTGCACTTTTTGTTCATCTATAATGCACTCATCACACAAAAAGTAATTAGGTACACAGGTGATGTTATCAGACATAAGTATTAGAAGTATTAGAAAATCAGGATTAGAATTAAAGCTATTTTACAAAAGTATTCTACTGCTACCAACGTTAAAGATCATTCTATTTCCTTATGTAATTATTTTGATAAACTCATACAAGCGCTAAGCAGTCCCTCTAAACTGAAGTGTACTGTATATCAACCCCCCCCCCCCACCACCACCAAAAAAAACCACACACACAACAATATATATTACTAATCATATTTTTCAAACTGCTGACTTAATCAAGAAAAAAAATTAACATCATTTGAATTCTTAGAATTTCAATGCATGCAGCATTTTGATCAATTCCAAAGTAGTGCCGTATAGCAAAAACAAGAATGTGCCATGTACCTTAATATTTCAAAAATATCATACAGCTTGGATACTCATGTCATATGTAATCTGAAAGGTCTCATGGATTAAAATAAAACAAGCATAATTTGAATAAACCTTGGGGGTTTGAATAAACTGGAGCAAGTTTTGAACAAGAAGTCAGCCCTAAAACCATACAAAAAAAGAATAATATATTGATGTCACAGTTTAACTTTTAACTTCATAAAACATGATCAGTGGAAATTTATGCAACATTATTTAGAGCAGATTCTCCTGATTATAAAGACCCCTAAAACATCTGTCAAATCTGTCATTTAGATCTAAAGATTTTCCTCATGAATTTATAACATACATAAAACTTCACAGAGATCATGTAATTTAGCCAGAAAAAATCAATGGTAGCTTTCATGTAGCCTTTTCGCTCATAACTTCATGAAACATACATATATCATTTGCAGAATTTACATCATTTTGCAGAAAAATGATTACTCATCATAAACCATCATTTAGATCTAAAGATATCTTTCATAAAGCTATAACACATGGAAAATAATTAGGTCATGTAGCTTAGCAAAACAAATATGAGGTTTCAGTTCTGTGCCATTTTAGCTCTTAACTTCACCAAACATGCATAGATCCTTTGATCAGACTGAAAGATATACTTCATAGAGCTGTGACACATGAAAGCAGACTGGCACACTGAGGCTGCAAAGAAAAACAGGTATATGCTTCACATTTAATTTTCATTCATAGCTTCAGGAAACATGTATAGAACATTATTTTCATATAAATATATATATATATATATATATATATATATATATATATATATATATATATATATATATATATATTCTCCCAAGTAAAATGAGCCCAGAGTTAACATAATCCGTCGATGAGATCCAAATATATTGGAGTATATCCGCACTACCATGAGAATCAATTGTTTCAAGAATGCACACAGGAAATTACTCTAACGTGACTTGATTTATTCCTAGGTTTATTGTGTTATGAATAAACAAATGTGCAATCTATAAAGCAAAAAACATTTTATACTGAAATGTTATTCAAGTTTTTGACCTTGAAAAGAATCTTAAAGTATAGACCAACAATTTTTATGTTTATTATTGTATTTCATAATGGTACATTTTTGTGAAGTACCCCTGTTTTGACCTGACATCCATTGAAATGGACAAAAAACAATTAAAGAGTATTGAAATTTGTAGTATTTGTATTTAGTCTCATTTATAGAAACCTTATGAGCTGGGAAAATGTACTTTTATATTTTATAAAGCTCTTAGGCTTAGCATTGGTGCTATTAAAACTACTCCTACTAATATGCTACTGGTAGAAACTAAAGAATTACCACTATACTTAAGACTGATAAAGCTGTCACTGACATACTGGATTAAGTTAAAAGGATCTGGGAATGAAAAGCCAGCTACAGAGGTCTTGTGTGTTTGCTGGGAGTATTTGCAAGAACGAAAAGGATTCAGTTGGAATATTAATAGAGTAGTGGAAGAATATGGTTTAAAGAGATTTGAGTATGGCCCAAATATGGTATTGGGTAATGTTCCTCCATGGATTTTTCCCAGTCCTAATGTAGACTTGAAACTTTTAGAAATTAAAGAAAGAATGGACTGAAAGGAATGCTGATAATATTGGATATTTTGGTTCAAGAATATGTTAAGCAGAACTACTATCAGTATATACCAATATTCACAGATGGATCTAAAGATTTGAGGAATGATCATGTAGTAATAGGAGCGCACATACCAGAATTTGATGTAACAATATGCAAAAGAGTTAATGACAATTTATCTGTATTTACTGCTGAAGTAGTAGCCATAATTTTAGGATTGCAATGGGTAGAAGTAAGACCTCAAAGGGTTATTATCTGTTCAGATTCTGTTGCTGCACTAAATAGTTTGAATTCAACTGAATCAAAAAGAGAGGATTTACATAAAGAGATATCCACGATAATGTTAAATATAGAGAGAATTGGAATTAATCTTCAGTTTTGTTGGGTTTCAGCTCATACTGGAGTGGAGGGAAATGAGATTGCAGATTTGACTGCAACAAATGCACTGAAGCTAAAGGGAGAGGAAATAATGAAAGCCCCCCCTTACAAAAGGAAAATATATTTACCAATATATTTCTTAAAATATGTTGTGTTATATTGTAATATATTATTTTCCCTTTTTATTTTCTAATATTTTATATATTTGAATACATTTAATAATATATTGATGATACATATATTATATAATATATTGCAAAATATACAAATGATTGCCGCTTTCAATATATTGCAATATATTGGAAAAAATAAATATATATAAGAATATATGCCTAATATATAACATTATATTTTCCAGTATAATTCAATATATTTTTGTTTCATAAGGGCCATTTGGTAAAGGTGAGGCCAAATCATTAATTAAAACAAAAATAAGAGAATCATGGCACAAAAAGTGGGACATAGATAGCAAAGGGGCGATATTATTATAATATTCAGAAATCGATTAATTTCAAGGTTTTTAAAGGGAAATCTTTATCAAGATTAAGACTTGGACGTACTGGTTTAAATTCAACCCTGTTTTTAATGGGAAAATGCATTTCAGATAATTGTGATGATTGTAATATTCCAGAAAATGTAGAGCATATCATTATGAGGTATAAAAAATATAATGCAGAAAGGAGGACCTTGCAAGATAAGATTTACAAGTTGGAGCAAGAATGGAGTTTGAAGTGTATTTTGGGGGCAGATGTGAAAATGTTGGAATGTAGCAAAGCTATTAGTTTTCTTAAATATACAGGGTTAGAGCACAGCATATAGAGTGTTTATAATATAGTAGGTGGCCATATGCACATGAACAAGTTTTTTGTATAAAACGAGAGAGAGAGAGAGAGAGAGAGAGAGAGAGAGAGAGAGAGAGAGAGAGAGAGAGAGAGAGAGAGAGAGAGATAATATTCATACGTTCTTTCCAGTCCTGTAATCAAGATCAGTTTTGGGCTTTTGACAGCTCTGCAGTTCATTCAATTCATTTCACGAAAAGGACTTTTATTTCGCTCTGGCGATGTGACGTCATAAGGCTGCGCGCTCTCCCGCGTCTGTGATTCGGCTGAAGAAAGGTGTGTGTGATTTTAATAATTTCATTTGTTTAAATCGATACAACTACTTCAGTGAACTGTATATAAAGTGTAGCAATGCATTGTTACCGACTGTATTACTGTAATGCTTTATTAAGTGTTATTAATGAAGGGTATTTTGTGCCTGTAAAGCGCAAGAGTAACAGAAACTGTGCGTCTCATCTCTCTCTCTCTCTGTATCAGAATCAATTCATCATCAAGCACTGATAACTTAAAGGTTTATTTCTGTGTACTTAAAGTATGTGGATAGTGAAGTTATAGTGATATAAAATTAGATTCATTAATATTATATATATGATAAAGAGTAAAGCATGACTTTTTATATTAAACTATTTTAATAGTATCTTTTCAAAATGTAATCTACTATATGTACCCTGGTAGGTTTGTACTTTCACTTTTGGTTTGTACATTTGGTGCAGCAGAGTTTCAAGCAGTATATATATATATATATATATATATATACATATACAATTGTTTAAATTCATTTAACTTTTGAGGCTGGTTATTGGTCACCTGTGGTATCGATTTAGTATCGATACCGAGGTATTAGATTATGGTATCGAGCCATCCCTAATTGCCACAAATTAATAAGTTGTAGGAATGAATTAACAAGTTGTATGAATGAATAGTCTATCTGTCCTGTGAATTAACAAGTTGTATGAATGAATAGTCTACCTGTCCTGTGTCCCGCAGCCCTCAAAGCGCATTTATCTGATGAAATGACTTCGGGGCCGTTCACATCATATCGCGCCTAAAAACATGTGGAAAACGGTAGGCGCGACGCTTTCTCCTTCTCCAAAGCGCTCGGGCAGTTGCACTCCTGAGGCGTCTGCTGTTGATAAGCAATCATGACCTGCTCTCTCCATGAAGACACGGAAATTTCAGCAAAGGATAAATGGATATGCAGAACTGAAAATCGCCTGCAGTAGCTCTGCTACTAAATTTATTTCAAAATGGCAATCCATATATAGCTATGTACAGCTGTTCCTTCATCTTGGCTGTGCGTTCAACGTTGTTACAGGAAAGGATGAAGCTGGATGGTTAATTCTTGTCACATGACCTGCGGTGCACTTGCGGCTCTCTGAAAAGTTGAGATGTTTTTAACTCGATGCGGTGTGGATGCGCCTGGAAAAAACGAGCATGTCGCACCGCGTGCACCTACATTTGAAATAATGAATATGAGCGCACAAAAGACGCGATATGTGAACGGCCCTTTATTTACTACATTTCTGTTACTTTTCATATTGTATAACTTTTGTGTTGTTTCTATTTTAATGTACTTTTAAAGTTTATTTTAATGAACTTAAAATAATGGATGTCTAAGTGGTGCCCACAGAATAACATAGGTTATATAGACAATTGGACGAGCTTTTGGGGCAGACCTGACCTCCTGGGGTGGTGCTGCTCTTCTGTCTAGAAATATGGCAAATAGTCTTAGTGTTTATACTTGACTAACTGGGGCCCAGGTCAGGAAGCAGACAGACTGGCTAAACCGACCGTCTGCTAGCTGCCTCCCGTCACAGAGGTCAGTTAATTCTCAGCACATAGAGACTCTTTCACCTAGATATCACACTATAGAGACTGTGTCTGTTCCACGAACTAGAAAATACAAAAAACGTCCAAACCAAGTTAAGGTTAACAATTTAATTGAGGTTCAACAAATAAAAAAACAAATGCGATATGGATAAACAAATGATAAAGATTGGCTTATTGAATATCAGATCCATTTCTACAAAAACACTTTTTGTAAATAATATGATAACTGATCATAATATAGATGTGCTCTGTTTGACAGAAACCTGGCTAAAACCTGATGATTACATTATTTTAAATGAGTCCACCCCTCAAGATTATTGTTATAAACACGAGCCGCATCTAAAAGGCAAAGGGGGAGGAGTTGCTTCAATTTATAATAACGTTTTCAGGATTTCTCAGAGGGCAGGCTTCAAGTATAACTCGTTTGAAGTAATGGTGCTTCATATAACATTATCCAGAGAAACCAATGTTAATGATAAATCCCCTGTTATGTTTGTACTGGCTACTGTATACAGGCCACCAGGGCACCATACAGACTTTATTAAAGAGTTTGGTGATTTTACATCCGAGTTAGTTCTGGCTGCAGATAAAGTCTTAATAGTTGGTGATTTTAATATCCATGTCGATAATGAAAAAGATGCATTGGGATCAGCATTTATAGACATTCTGAACTCTATTGGTGTTAGACAACACGTTTCAGGACCTAATCATTGTCGAAATCATACTCTAGATTTAATACTGTCACATGGAATTGATGTTGATAGTGTTGAAATTATTCAGCCAAGTGATGATATCTCAGATCATTATTTAGTTCTGTGTAAACTTCATATAGCCAAAATTGTAAATTCTACTTCTTGTTACAAGTATCGAAGAACCATCACTTCTACCACAAAAGACTGCTTTTTAAGTTATCTTCCTGATGTATCCGAATTCCTTAGCATATCCAAATCCTCAGAACAACTTGATGATGTAACAGAAACTATGGACTCTCTCTTTTCTAGCACTTTAAATACAGTTGCTCCTTTACGCTTAAGAAAGGTTAAGGAAAACAGTTTGACACCATGGTATAATGAGCATACTCGCACCCTAAAGAGAGCAGCCCGAAAAATGGAGCGCAGCTGGAGGAAAACAAAACTAGAGGTATTTCGTATTGCTTGGCGGGAAAGTAGCATATCCTACAGAAAAGCATTAAAAACTGCTAGATCTGATTACTTTTCTTCTCTTTTAGAAGAAAACAAACATAACCCCAGGTATTTATTCAATACAGTGGCTAAATTAACGAAAAATAAAGCCTCAACAAGTGTTGACATTTCCCAACACCACAGCAGTAATGACTTTATGAACTACTTTACTTCTAAAATCGATACTATTAGAGATAAAATTGCAACCATTCAGCCGTCAGCTACAGTATCAAAGTCAGTGCACTATAGACCCCCTGAGGAACAGTTCCACTCATTCTCTACTATAGGAGAGGAAGAATTGTATAAACTTGTTAAATCATCTAAACTTACAACATGCATGTTAGACCCTATACCATCTAAGCTCTTAAAAGAGGTGCTTCCAGAAGTCATAGGTCCTCTTCTGACCATTATTAATTCCTCATTGTCATTAGGATATGTCCCCAAAACCTTCAAACTGGCTGTTATTAAGCCTCTCATAAAAAAGCCACAACTTGACCCCAGAGAACTAGTTAATTATAGACCAATCTCGAATCTCCCTTTTCTGTCCAAGATACTAGAAAAGGTGGTATCCTCACAATTATATTCCTTCTTAGAGAAAAATGGTATATGTGAGGATTTCCAGTCAGGATTTAGACCGTATCATAGTACTGAAACTGCTCTCCTTAGAGTTACAAATGATCTGCTCTTATCATCTGATCGTGGGTGTATCTCTCTATTAGTTTTATTGGATCTTAGCGTTTGACACAATTGACCACAAGATTCTTTTGCATAGACTTGAACACTTTGTTGGCATCAGTGGAAGTGCATTAGCATGGTTTAAAACGTACTTATATGACCGCCATCAGTTCGTAGCAGTGAATGAAGATGTATCATATCGATCACAAGTGCAGTATGGAGTACCTCAAGGCTCAGTTCTAGGGCCGCTTCTCTTCACGCTTTATATGTTACCCTTGGGAGATATCATCAGGAAACATGGTGTTAGCTTTCACTGTTATGCTGATGATACGCAGCTCTATATTTCCTCGCAGCCCGGTGAAACACACCAATTTGAAAAACTAATGGAATGCATAGTCGATATAAAAAATTGGATGACGAGTAATTTCTTACTGCTAAATTCAGAAAAAACAGAGGTGTTAATCATAGGGCCTAAAAACTCTACTGGTAATAACCTAGAACACTGTCTAAGACTTGATGGTTGCTCTGTCAATTCTTCGTCATCAGTTAGGAACCTAGGTGTGCTACTTGATCGCAATCTTTCCTTAGAAAGCCACGTTTCTAGCATTTGTAAAACTGCATTTTTCCATCTCAAAAATATATCTAGATTACGGCCTATGCTCTCAATGTCAAATGCAGAAATGTTAATCCATGCATTTATGACTTCAAGGTTAGACTATTGTAATGCTTTATTGGGTGGTTGTTCTGCACGCTTGGTAAACAAACTACAGCTAGTCCAAAATGCAGCAGCAAGAGTTCTTACTAGAACCAGGAAGTATGACCATATTAGCCCGGTCCTGTCCACACTGCACTGGCTCCCTATCAAACATCGTATAGATTTTAAAATATTGCTTATTACTTATAAAGCCCTGTATGGTTTAGCACCTCAGTATTTGAATGAGCTCCTTTTACATTATACTCCTCTACGTCCGCTACGTTCTCAAAACTCAGGCAATTTGATAATACCTAGAATATCAAAATCAACTGCGGGCGGCAGATCCTTTTCCTATTTGGCGCCTAAACTCTGGAATAACCTACCTAACATTGTTCGGGAGGCAGACACACTCTTGCAGTTTAAATCTAGATTAAAGACCCATCTCTTTAACCTGGCATACACATAACATACTAATATGCTTTTAATATCCAAATCCGTTAAAGGATTTTTAGGCTGCATTAATTAGGTAAACTGGAACCGGAACACTTCACATAACACCGTACTTTCTACATCATTAGAAGAATGGCATCTACGCCAATATTTGTCTGTTTCTCTCTTGTTCCGAGGTCACCGTGGCCACCAGATCCAGTCTGTGTCCAGATCAGAGGGTCACTGCAGTCACCCGGATCCAGTACGTATCCAGACCAGATGGTGGATCAGCACCTAGAAAGGACCTCTACTGCCCTGAAAGACAGCGGAGACCAGGACAACTAGAGCCCCAGATACAGATCCCCTGTAAAGACCTTGTCTCAGAGGAGCACCAGGACAAGACCACAGGAAACAGATGATTCTTCTGCACAATCTGACTTTGCTGCAGCCTGGAATTGAACTACTGGTTTCGTCTGGTCAGAGGAGAACTGGCCCCCCAACTGAGCCTGGTTTCTCCCAAGGTTTTTTTCTCCATTCTGTCACCGATGGAGTTTCGGTTCCTTGCCGCTGTCGCCTCTGGCTTGCTTAGTTGGGGTCACTTCATCTACAGCGATATCGTTGACTTGATTGCAAATAAAAACAGACACTATTTCAACTGAACAGAGATGACATCACTGAATTCAATGATGAACTGCCTTTAACTATCATTTTGCATTATTGAGACACTGTTTTCCAAATGAATGTTGTTCAGTGCTTTGGCGCAATGTATTTTGTTTAAAGCACTATATAAATAAAGGTGATTGAATGACAATTAACTGATAATCGATTAATCGTTTACATCCCTAATACTCATCATTGTAAATTCAGCAACCAGAAACCTCTTTTTTTGTATTTCTTAACCTGTTAAATGTCACCCCGTCCCGTAACGTTGACTATACTATATTACAATCAAATTTAAACTAATCTTGACAAACTATATATGGTTGGAAAGGTCAAAGACTCCCAAATATATATTATACCAATATTTTTTGTGTTTAAATGGTACATCAAAATCATGTTACAAAATATTTTCAGTCATGAAATATAAAAATTTAGGTTTGTATCATGCACATTCAAGTCTATCTTCAAAAACGTGAGCGACAGTTATCAGGTTACTCACGTTTTTGAAGATAGACTTGAATGTGCATGATACAAACCTAAATTTTTATATTTCATGACTGAAAATATTTTGTAACATGATTTTGATGTGCCATTTACATGGTAATGCAATGTCTGATTTTAAAATGGGTTTTAAAGGATGAATTTTGAGATTTTATGTTTTCAAGTGATATATAACTTCTGATGATTTCTAAAATGTGATAGAGAAAAAGGCAACGAGGAAGTCTTATTTTTAAACAAAGGTCAAAACTCCTTTTGTAATGTAGATTTCTGAGGGTGCACTCTTGTCATAAATTGATCTATTACTTTTCCTACATAATTTTTAACAAAAAATATTGGTATAATATATATTTGGGAGTCTTAGACCTTTCCAACGATATATAGTTTGTCAAGATTAGATTAAATTTGATTGTAATATAGTATAGTCAACGTAGGCGTCCCGTATATGGGACGGGGTGACATTTAACAGGTTAAGGAATTAGATATCTATAGAAGCACCGTTAAGGAGGGTACAAAAAAAAAAGCGGAGAATGTATTTATTTGGTATATTTAAGTTACTGTGATTAACAAGGCGTTTCTTTATTTTAATTTATATGTTGGTTTTATCTATAGGTGCATTTCAATAAATTAGAATGTTGTGGAAAAGTTCATTTATTTGAGTAATTCAACTCAATTCAATCTCAACAAATTAGAATATGGTGACATAGCAATCAGCTTATCAACTCTGGCAGCCATATCACCCTGGAGCCCAAGACCGGTTGCCAATGAAGCTAAGCAGGGCTGAGCCTGGTCAGTATCTGGATGGGAGACCTCCTGAGAAAACTAGGTTGCTGCTGGAAGAGGTGCTAGTGAGGCCAGCAGGGGGTGCTCACCCTGTGGTCTGTGTGGGTCCTAGCGCCCCAGTGTAGTGATGGGGACACTATACTGTCAACAAGCACCGTCCTTCGGATGAGACGTTAAACCGAGGTCCTGACTCTCTGTGGTCATTAAAAATCCCATGATGTCTTTTGAAAAGAGTAGAGGTGTGACCTCGGCATCCTGGCTCAATTCGCCCATTGGCCTCTGACCATCATGGCCTCCAACAATCCCCATATCTGCTGATTGGCTTCATCACTCTGTCTCCTCTCCATCAGTAAGCAGGTGTGTGGTGCGCGTTCTGGCGCACTATGGCTGCCGTCGCATCATCCAGGTGGATGCTGCACACTGGTGGTGGATGAGGAGATACCCCCTGACAATGTAAAGTGCTTTGAGTGTCTAGAAAAGCGCTATATAAATGTAACAAATTATTATTATTATTATTATAACTCAAAAAACCTGCAAAGGTTTACAGAGCCTTCAAAATGGTCTCTGAGTTTGGTTCACTAGGCCACACAATCATGGGGAAGACTGCTGATCTGACAGTTGTCCAGAAGACAATCATTGACACCCTTCACAAGGAGGGTAAGTCACAAACATTAATTGCCAAAGAAGCTGGCTGTTCACAGAGTGCTGTATCCAAGCATGTTAACAGAGTTGAGTGGAAGGAAAAAGTCAAGTCAAGTCACCTTTATTTATATAGCGCTTTAAACAAAATACATCGCGTCAAAGCAACTGAACAACATTCATTAGGAAACAGTGTGTCAATAATGCAAAATGACAGTTAAAGGCAGTTCATCATTGAATTCAGTGATGTCATCCCTGTTCATTTAAATAGTGTCTCTGCATTTATTTGCAATCAAGTCAATGATATCGCTGTAGATGAAGTGACCCCAACTAAGCAAGCCAGAGGTGACAGCGGCAAGTAACTGAAACTCCATCGGTGACAGAATGGAGAAAAAACCTTGGGAGAAACCAGGCTCAGTTGGGGGGCCAGTTCTCCTCTGACCAGACGAAACCAGTAGTTCAGTTCCAGGCTGCAGCAAAGTCAGATTGTGCAGAAGAATCATCAATTTCCTGTGGTCTTGTCCTGGTGCTCCTTTGAGATAAGGTCTTTACAGGGGATCTGTATCTGGGGCTCTAGTTGTCCTGGTCTCCGCTGTCTTTCAGGGATGTAGAGGTCCTTTCTAGGTGTTGATCCACCATCTGGTCTGGATACGTACTGGATCCGGGTGACTGCAGTGACCCTCTGATCTGGTTACAGACTGGATCTGGTGGCTATGGTGACCTCGGAATAAGAGAGAAACATACTAATATTAGCGTAGATGCCATTCTTCTAATGATGTAGCGAGTACATAGGGTGTTATGGGAAGTGCTCCCGGTTCCGGTTTACCTAATTAATGCAGCCTAAAAATCCTTTAACGGATTTGGATATTAAAAGCATATTAGTATGTTATGTGTAAGCCAGGTTACAGAGATGGGTCTTTAATCTAGATTTAAACTTTAAAAAGGATCTGCTGCCCGCAGTTGATTTTGATATTCTAGGTATTATCAAATTGCCTGAGTTTTGAGAACGTAGCGGACGTAGAGGATTATAATGTAAAAGGAGCTCATTCAAATTCTGAGGTGCTAAACCATTCAGGGCTTTATAAGTAATAAGCAATATTTTAAAATCTATACAATGTTTGATAGGGTGCCAGTGCAGTGTTGACAGGACCGGGCTAATATGGTCATACTTCCTGGTTCTAGTAAGAACTCTTGCTGCTGCATTTTGGACTAGCTGTTGTTTGTTTACTAAGCGTGCAGAACAACCACCCAAAAAAAGTGTGGAAGAAAAAGATGCACAACCATCTGAGAGAACCACAGACTTATGAGGATTGTCAAGCAAAATCTATTCAAGAATTTGAGTGAACTTCACAAGGAATGGACTGAGGCTGGGGTCAAGGCATCAAGAGCCACCACACACAGACCTTTGTCAAGGAATTTGCTGAACCACAGACGACGTCAGAGGCATCTTACCTGGGCTAAGGAGAAGAAAAACTGTACTGTTGCCATTGGTCCAAAGTCCTCTTTTCAGATGAGATCAAGTTATGTATTTCATTTGGAAAACAAGGTTATAGAGTCTGGAGGAAGGGTGGAAAAGCTCGTAGCTCAAGTAGCTTGAAGTCCAGTGAAAACCAAAGTCACTGCACCTGTTTACCAATAAATTTTGGAGCACTTCATTCTTCCTTCTGCTGACCAGCTTTTAGAAGATGCTGATTTCATTTTCCAGCAGGATTTGGCACCTGCCCAAACTGTCAAAAGTTGGTTAAATGACCATGGTGTTGGTGTGCTTGACTTCCAGCAAACTCACCAGACCTAAACCCCAGAGAGAATCTATGGGCTATTGTCAAGAGGAAGATGAGGAAAAAAAAGAGACTAAACAATGCAGATGAGCTGAAGGCCACTGTTCTTTTCCACGATTTTCTAATTTATTGAGATGCACCTGTATACATGTATAGTTAATGGTTTTTTTTGTATACCCTTGTATTTGTTGGTCAAGCATTATTAATAATAACAAAAATACAGGAGTAATGGAAACCTTACAGAAGGTAGTAAAACTCAAATTTTTCAAATATATATTGATACAGCAAAAGGCACATTCCTTTGTTCAAGAGCTAAGTGGTTAGAAAATTTTGGTTTTTCTTTCCACCAGAAAAACGAAACTATAAAAGACAAATGACCTTGTCTCTCAAAATGTATGATGTAATTAGGGGTTTGACGGTTAGTATATAACCGTGAGACCGGCGGTTATAGTTGAACACCGTCATTAGAACTCTATAACCGCCAAAACCGTGTGATTAAAATATTTTTTACAAACATTTTTTATCAAAAATTATTTTCATTTTTTAGATAGGATCATAAGATGCGCAATATATCGGGAGACATGGTTTTTACCACTTAATGAAGTTTTGTAAATCGTCAGACATGATATTTACCACTTCATAAAATTTTGCTTTGTAGAAAATCTTTCTTAAAAACGAATTTCGTTTTGAACAAATTTTATCTTAATTTTAATAAATGTTTCATCAACCAATTGCATGTATTTTAATAAATAAAAAGCAAATATAGCAGACAATGATAACCGTGACATGGAAGCACCAGCGCACTGCGTTCAATTGCACTGCACTGTGAACTAGAGCGCATCTCATCGTAAATGAAACTCAGTGTAGGCCTATGCCTCATACATTAGCATTAAATATCTTTGCTGCATCCTTTCTAAAACAGACAATGGCTTTTTTGCGGTTCGCATCAGCAAAGCATTGCATCGCCTTAGACCGCAAAACAATCAGCGGATGGCGGGCGGGTGCGGCTTTGAAATTTGCTCAAAAAACTTTGGCGCGGATGATGAGTTTTGTGACAGATCTGAAATCTCTGGTTCACGGTTCAGTTCGATACGATACACTGATGTCACGGTTCGGTTCGGTACGTTTTAGATACAGCAAAATGTAAAAACATCTCAACTTTTCAGAATGCCGCAAGCGCACCGCGGGTCATGTGACAAGAACTAACCAATCAGCTTCATCCTTTCCCGTAACAACGTTGAAAGCTCAGCCAAGATGAAGGAACAGCTGATCATAGTTGTATATGGATTGCAATTTTGAAATAAATTTAGTAGCAGAGCTACTGCAAGCGATTTTTAGAGCTGCAAATCCATTTATCCTTTGCTGAAATTTCCGCGTCTCATGGAGAGAGCATGTCATTGTTGCTTAGCAAAGACAGACGCCTCATGAGCGCTTCTGCCCGAGCACTTTGGAAAGGAGAAGAAAGCAGCGCGACTAGCGTTTTCCACGCGTTTTTAGGCACGATATGTGAACGTAAGGCTAAGGCGCTCGCTCACTCAGCACGCGCTGAAGGCTCGTTGTAAAAATGTCTAATGCATTTAACAGACCAGAAATAGAAGATCCTCCAATAACCAACAGGTCTGGTGTTTGGGTGCACTTTGGATTCCCTGTATACTATAATGGTGTACCGGTGTCTAAATGCTGTGGGGATAGTTTGTTGCGTGTATGTTTCTCCTTTTTTTCGTCTTTTCCCAGACAGTGACACAATAAGGTGATGTCGGCCTAAATGAGTTGACATGTTTCAAGTATTCCCGCTGCTGTTTTTTTTTTTTGTATTCCCGCTGGTGTACCCTATTGTCATATAGCAGATGCGACATACCATTGTTTTTTTATCCACCACTCTCTTGCCATCACCATTATAGCTTACAGGGAATCCAAAGTGCACCCAAACACCAGACCTGTTGGTTATTGGAGGATCTTCTATTTCTGGTCTGTTAAACGCATTGGCCATTTTGCAATGAGCCTTCATCGCGTACTGAGTGAGCGAGCGCCTGACTGAGTAAGCCTAACATAAACATATAACTATAAGTTGGTGTTTTTTTCTTCTTTGGGAGTGTCAGGGGTGTTGCCTGTTACGTCATTTGGGTTATTGGGCTACCTTGTTGAACGCATATCATTATATTTCTCTTTTTTTTTTTTTTTTTTTTTAAATATAATTAATTAGTCCAACGAACCGTTCGGAATACATAATGCGTACCGAACCGAAAGCCTCGTACCGAACGATTCAATACGAATACGTGTATCATTACACCCCTAATATATTTATATATATATATATATATATATATATATATATATATATATATATATATATATATATATATATATATATATATATAGTGGCAGGGTGTAAGGAATACACAGGAGGAAACTCAAGTGTAAAGCCACGCAGGGTGGATTATATTGTAAAGTGAAGGGTTGCAGGGGTGATGACGGTGATCCTGCGTGCAAAGGTGCTCTCACTGGAGTGCTCGTGGCTAAATCTTCCGGTCACAGGCTGCTTTCTGGAAGGCAGAGAGAGGAGAGTCAGTGTGCTTGCTCCTGGAGAGGCTTCTCACCATTTTCCTGTGAGAGGCAGGTGAGGGTGATCAGCTCGTGATGAGCCTCGAGCCGGTGGTCCTCGTGAATGTTTTCCAGGGCAACACTGATGTGCAATCGGGATGCTCGTCACAATTACCCCCCGACACCCCCCCCCCCCCCCCCCCCCCAAGTGTTGTCCTGGTCCGGTGGAGAAATATGTTGTTAGCAGGGGTCAATAATAAGGGGTTGGGTGGGGAGTGACCCCTGACAGACCTGCATAAGCTGACCAGATTCGGGAAAGGCCATCGGCATTGGAGTTGGCCACTCCGGCTTGATGGAGCACTTCGAAGTGGAAGTCCTGGAGCGCGAGGAACCACCGTGTTACTGGAGGGGCGCGTGGTCTGTGAGGAGAGTAAACTTCCGCCCGAGGAGGTAATACCGCAGCTCCAGGACTGCCCACTTGACGGCCAGAGCTTCCTTCTCGACTGCGGCGTAGTTCCTTTCGGCCGGGGTCAGCTTCCTGCTGATGTATAAGATGGGATGCTCCTCACCTTCTTGAACCTGTGACAGGATGGCCCCCATACCTTTAAACCCCATACCTTTAATACCCATACCTTTAATACCTTTATAGTAAAATTGCTTAGATTCTGCCTACTTCAGACTCAAAATGTTTTTTTTTTATACCATATAATATTTTCAAAAAGGTTGGAGGATGTGTTTCTTGTTACTGTGTGATTATTCCACTAATAAATTACCTGTGGCCTTGTCAAATGTCCATCAACAAGCTCTTAAGGCTTAAAAGTTATGCTATATACACAACTTGTCCACACATGGAGTAATCGTGTGGAATAAAGCTTACATTACAGTTTACCGGAAATCTTTGTTGTCATATGACATCTGACGATCTAAACCTGTACTTTGTTTAAATGGGGTTGACATTAAAGGGATACTTCACACTAATATAAAAATTTGGTTATAAGTTACTTACCTCCATTTTGTTCCAAACCTGTAAAAGCTTTTTTCGTCTTCAAAACACAATTTAAGATATTTTGGATGAAAACTGGGAGGCTTGAGACTGTCCCATAGACTGCCAAAGAAATAATACCGTCAAGGTCCCAGAAAGTATGAAAAACATTGTCAGAATAGTCCAGCTGCCATCAGTGATTCAACCGTAACGTTCTGAAGCTTTTTGTAAGTGAGTAACACTTTTTTTAATGACTTTATTCAACAATTTGTCTCCTCTGTGTCTCTCAGCAGCACCGTGGTGCCATTTTGGAGAAGCAGTATAAGCTTTTTTTTTATGTCATTATGCACCGATGCACTGTTTTCAAATGTAAGCTTAAATACAGGAGACAAAGGAGACAAATTGTTGAATAAAGTTTTTTTTTTTTTTATTATTCATGTACAAAAAGTTTTCGTCGCTTCATAACGTTATGGTTGAACCACTGATGGCAGAAGGACTATTCTGACGATGTTTTTCATTCTTTCCTGGACCTCGACAATGTTATATATATTAAATTGTGTTCCAAAGATGAACAAAGCTTTTACGGGTTTGGAACAAAATTAGAGGTAAGTGACTTATGACAAAAATGTTCATTTTGGGGTGGGATATCCCTATAACAGTAAAAAGTGTAAATACATTTATTAGACAATTATTTTATAAAAGTAGATACCTAAATTCTAGCGGGAAATGTTTCTGGAATGTTTGGTTCACGGATATTATGTGGGGAAAAAAAGCTTGGTCCCCCACTTTTCTATTTCTTTTGTATTTCTAACAAACCTAGGTAACTATATTTGAAAATCCTTCACAACATTTTATGTTTGTAATTATACTCTTTCAGAATGTATGAATGTCATCAAATTGGTACATATTTTTTTTATGAATAACCACTAGCATTTTTGGGAAGATTTATGATTGTTTGTCCAAGAGAAAACTGGTTATAGTTGTGATTTGACTTTGTGATTTGACTTTTTTAATCAAAAAGTATATCTGTAAACATTATGCTGAATCTTATGATTTTATTTGGTAAGTTTGATATCCATATAAGTAAAATAAATAGTTTTGAACCTTGTTTTAAGGTTTTTGTTAAATTTCATTAATAAATGGATTCTATAAAATGTATTGATAGTAAAGTTTAAGAATTTAAGTCCATTATCTCTCCCTTTGACTAACTCCCTCACCAGTTTACGGAAAAACTACTGAACTAGGGAGCTGATTGAGACGCAGATAGAGATTTAGTTTGGACTTATTTTTCTACTGTTATTCTCATCTTAAACAGAAAAACTCAACTGAGATCCACGTGACACACCATTATAAAGATGGCCTTTAGTAGCGAGCAGCGTGAAGACAAGAAGATTGACAAAACATTTGGTGACAAACATGAAGATGCTGAGAAACAAACAGGTTGGTTTTCATTCTCAAAGCTGAACTGAAACAATAAAAACCCTACATTTCTTTAACTTAATTATGCACTGTAAAAAATGTACTGTAGAATTTACAGGATATTACTGGCAAAAAAGTTGCCAATAAAATCCTGTAAAAATGATGTTAATTGCTGTAAAATGGATTACAGGACATTACTGCAAAGCAAATTACAGTTAATTGCTGTATGTGAAATACAGTATTTTGTAGTATTTTTTTACAGTAACAGAATTTTACTAGTAGTTTATTTTACAGCATTTTTTTGTAATTTCATTAAATTACAATATTTAACTGGAGACAAAAGTTGCCAATAAAATCATGTAAATACCCCTAAATACAATATGATGTTAATTTAACAATGAAACTGCTTTAAAGAATAATTTTAACAGTAAACTATAAAATACTGATATAAATGCATTATCATGAGCTCTATCTTAATACATTTACAAATGAATAAAAACCAAGTCAATAATGTTGCAAATAAGTATTTATTAAAACTGGCAGAAAGACATTTAAAGGCCTTAACTGGTAAAATAAATTTTATTTACGCTTTGATTTGAACGAAAACAGTGTATCCGTGTGGTGCGGCTGACATAATAAAAAAATAAAGACTTTGTTTAATAAAGTTGTTCTTTTTGTTTTCTTTGCATAAAAAAAGTATTCTTGTTGCTTCGTAAAATTACAGTTGAATCACTGATGGCAGATGGACTATTCTGACAATTCTTTTCATACTTTTCCGGGCTTAGACATTGTTAATTGTTTGGCTGTCAGT